>NC_064255.1:16444592-16746140 GCF_003254725.2 Canis lupus dingo | reverse complement strand
ATAGAAAGGAATGTGACATATTAGCTGAGACTTGAACAGTAAGAAAGAACCAGTCATTCAGTGATCTCGATGGAATAAGAGAGGAAGTGGACAACTACTGACCCAGACAAGAGAATCAGCAGGTGCAAAGACCCTTCAGAGAGAACAAAGACTGTCCAAGAAGAACACAAAATGGTTTGGCTGGAGGCATCCCATACCTGAAAGTTTATGAGGAAAGATGTATATCTTACACTTCATATTAAGCGGCTCCTACTTCTAGCATGGTGACTCAATTTCCTGATAAACTGATTCTGATTTCCTGATAAATTTATCCCCAAGTATAACCTATTTTCTGATATTCCTAACCATATGCAATCATTTTCCACTAAATCTCAATGCACCTGAGTAATTTCACTCCTCACTTGGTGTCTCTGGTTTCTAGCATTGTAATGGAAAACTGTTATGGACAGTCCTCAAAAGCATTATGCATTTTTACCTTTTACCCTAAAAGCCAATTTTCCTTCCCATTCATTGCTCTGCTCAGAACTTCCTCCAATTCATCTCTCTCCTTTGCTGCTGAGCTAACAAAATGGAACAGCCTTTTTTGTAAGAACAGTATTACCAAAGACCATAGGGACAGTCTCCCCAATACGCTGTGACTTGGTATTGTTTTGTGTGTGTGCCCCATCCCAAACAGTCTGTTTATTTCCTGTTACTGAATCCCATTACAACCATAAATATGCTTTTCTGCCTGCTACTCCCATGCCATACTTGCAGCCAGCTTTCTAGGATTTTTCTTATTCACTTATTGTCTGTTTCAGACATCGTCTCCCCAGGTGGTGATGCCCTTTTTCAAACTGCATCTCAACTTCAATTCTGCCCATACTTTCTGCTATTTCATGTCTGGAGGCATTTCTCAATTATTTCTGTATTCAGCAATGTCTTAAGGAATCCAGCCAACTGTGAGCACTTAATCCTAAATGAATAGAATCAGAAATTCTTAACTGTGATGTTCCCAAGGCAAAATTCCCCTAGAAGACCTGCTTTTCCTGAAATGGGGTGGAGGCCAAAGGCAGAACATTTGAGAACAGAGCCCCAAATGCCTTGGCTCATGAGCCTGAAGGCCTAGGTTTGAACTGGGTCTCACTCTACATGGCCTTGAGCCAGCCTTTTCCCCTCACTGGTGCTGTTTCACCTTTTATAAAACAAGGACTAGAACTATTAGTGGTTTCCAAATATTTTTTTAGCACTGGACATTTTTTTTAAAGCATGTTTATATGTAACTCCAGTTGAACTCAGGGAACAAAAATCACAGTGTTGGAATCTGGAGTTGAGCCTGCTGGGTCTTTCTACTTGCTCATGCCCTTGACAGTCCTCCTTGGATCCCGGGGAACCCTCAAAATACAATCTACAGACCCTTGGGCTCCGTGGGTCCTTTTCCACTCTCTGGATCAATAAGTAATAAGTTGTAGCCAGGGGAAAGGAATAAGGAATGTGCAGAAAGAATACAAAGAGGAACTAAAAGATAGAGGATAGAAGAAGCAAACTAGTGTTAGTTGAGGATCTATTATGCCCAGTCATTGATAAGATCAAGAGGTGGTCATAAGACCTTCACTAAGAAAAAGAGATTTGGGTGATTCCCAACAGAAGTTTATACTATTAATACATATCTATGCTAAATGATAACCTAGGCATCTCTGACATAAAACCAAAATTATATCTCAAATATAATTGAATATTCACATCTTTTCTTCTTTGATTACAATATGCTGTCCATCCTTCCCCACAAGACCATTAGTGTCCACGTAGTATATTCAGTAGCAGTTTACCCCTGACACAGGTTTTGAGCAAGGAAGAAGCCATGTTCTTTCCCGAGAATCTGATTCCTTGGGAAGACAAAGATTAAAATAGGACAGAAATGTTCATAGTGTATTGGAGCTTTTGAATGTTTTAACATTGCTATCCTTGCATCCAGGCCAAGACAAAGAGAGTTGGGTCTGTTGACTTATCCTGGATGGTCAGGATGCATGTTCATGACTTTATGTGAGATAAAACTATTGAAATACCTGGAGAAAACTTCATCCTTCAAAGCATGTAATCACAGAAAAATGAGACCACCCCCAGCTTGAATTCTACTTTCTCAGTGTTCACTAACCAGATGCTCTAATTTTAAATTAGGTCTCCCTATATTCCATTCTCCTGAACCCTGCTACTTAGCTTCATATAATTTATGTAAAATTTTAATTACATGCTTAATTATTTGACACTGGTACCTCTTCCAGACTGCAAGTTACATGAAGTAAAGAATGAAGTCTGCTGTATTCACTTACTTTCTTTAATTCTCTGTCTCTCCACTGGAATGCAAGCTCATTAAGACAGGGGCCATGGTAATTTTTCTTAGTACCCCCAGCTCCTGGTGGCCCTAGGAAAGCAAAGAAGCCAAGTGATCCAAGTCCCCATGGTTTTGTGTATGAGCAGGAAGTGAGGAGAGGTCTGGGCTTTAAGGACAAGCAGAATGCAAGGTTAAAATATTGCTAAAAAAAAAAAAAAAAAAAAAAAAAAGGTTGCTGTGCTCATGTGACATTATTCCATTCCGCCTTGGCTACATTTCTGTCTTGAGTCCCCAGCCTGACTGCTCCCTGAAAGTAATGCCCTTTCTCTTCTAATAATGGTACTAATGATGATCAGAGTTTGAACTGGTATTTATTTATTCCTCATTAGCTAGTATTTACTTATATCTATTTTTTGAATACTAGGTGCCAAATTCAATTCTAAGAAATTTATAGGGTTAATTTAATAACTCATGCCTGTGCACCCTGGAGGCTGGAAGTGGGTCAGAGTGCAGTTTGCAGAAACCTGGAAGAAGAAATTTCCTTGACCTGAAGGTTAGATGAATCAGAAGTCAGGGGCAGGCCATAGGCATTAGAAGAATCCAGTTGCCTCAAGCCTAGACAGAACGAGTCATGTTCCACTTAACAACTAAGGCAGAAGTGTGGGATGTGGGCTGGCAAGTAGGCTACATACCTCATGGCAATTCTAATCATTTGGAAGCAACCACCTGGACATTTTATAGGAATTATTCAACTAGGCTCAGCAAGAAGAAGCGCCTCTACTTATGTAACAATATCTGCCCCCCATGTGAGAGAAGGCAGTGGTCTCCTAATGTATTCACAAGTTCCTCTTAGCCTGCAAAAGGGCAAAATTCAAACCCCATCAGTATGGAAGAGAGTCTTCAATATCAATACTGCACTGTCTCCTTTCTAGAATCCTGGGCCACAATTCCAACCATAAGAGCTGGTGTAAGAAAATGAAATGATGAAAGAATGAGCCCAGAAATGTGAAGATGAAGAGCTGAGAGCTGTTGCTGTCTCTATAACAGCTTAGCATTTCAGCTCATTCCACTCTTAGGAGAAAATTCCATGAACAGTCTTCTCTCAATGAGGCCTGACCTCCTGTTCTATGATACTGAAGTTTTTTTTTTTTTTTTAAGATTTTATTTATTTATTCATGAGAAACACCGAGAGAGAGGTAGAGACACAGGCAGAGGGAGAAGCAGGCTCCATGCAGGGAGCCCGATGTGGGACTCGATCCCAGAACTCCGGAATCACGCCCTGAGCCAAAGGCAGATGATCAACCATTGAACCACCCAGGTGTCCCAATACTGCAGGTTTTTATACATTTACTTTGTAGTACTAAGCACATCTTGTAATTACTTAAATTTATGATCAGTTGAAAATCTTAAACATGCTTGCCACTGGACAATGAGCTGAGCTCCATGAAGACTAAAACTCCGTTTTACATCTACCTCACTTCCTAGCAAGCAATGGTCCTTCAATAAATATTGAATATGTGACTAAATGAATGAATGAAGCAATAGAATTTTGGAAAAGCTTATTGATAGACTTTGTCTTACCCATGGGACATCATTTGTACAATGTTGTTGTTTTTAAATGCATTTTGCAATTAACTCAGTTTGGGAGATGAGGAGAGCAAGAATGAATGCCAAGTTTGTTTATCTCAAGGAAGTACCATTATAAGGAAAAAAAAGTACATTTTCTTCCTTTTTTTAAAGCTCATTTCATGCTAGGGTGAGTTCACTGCAGAACTTGAATCCACAACACTGAGATCAAGACCTGAGATGAAATCAAAAGTCAGATGCTCAACCAACTGAGGCACCTGAGTGGCATTTTTCTAACAATAAATCCTTTCCTCAAGAAAGTTTTACTCCCTAATGTTACTAAAAGTTATTTTAATGGGACAAAACAGTTGAGCAAATGAAAAGCATCCCCCCCCCAACTATCAATGACCAAACTTCAAAAGTGCATAAGCCAATATAATATAAGTTCCAGAATCTGATAGAACAACTTTGAGGGACATGGGCCATCAAGGAGCAATGGGAAAGCAATAGCCTAGAAGAAAGCTACCTCAAGACCCAATAGGACTTGATAAGAATAGGGATAAATTTACTTTATTTGGTTAAAGATTCAAATCCCATCTCAACTCCTTTAATTCATCTCAACTCCTTTAATTTTGTTTTAAAGTAAGTTTGCTGAAGTTGTAGATCTAGAATCTGTCAAGCCATGATCTAAGAGGAATCCCAGACATGATAATCACCAGCTACTCTCATTCTAAGAGGAGGAGGATAGCTAGGAATGTCTTACTTCATGACCAGGGTAGGAGATTAAAGAAGAAAAAAGGTTGTCTATCAAACTCAAAGGAACAGAGTTCCATCCTTTTTTAAGAGCCTGATATTAAGGGACACTTGGGTGGCTCAGCAGTTAGCACATATGCATTCGGCTCAGAGCGTGATCCTGGAGACCCGGGATCGAGTTCCACATCAGGTTCCCTACACAGAGCCTGTTTCTCCCTCTGCCTATGTCTCTGCCTCTCTCGTTCTGTGTCTCTCATGAATGAATAAATAAATAAAATCTTTATTTAAAAAAAAACTGATATTAAGAGCTTAATTCTATTAGCTTCCTGTAAGGATAAGTTAGGGAGAACTGAGCCAGGCTAATAGCCCAGTCCTTGATACCTTTAGCTAACATGGGAGACATCTGGCACATCTTCCAGCGGAATGCAAGCAATACTAGGAGCAGAGTAGAACCCAGAAGTCAGGCAACCTGTGAAAGGCACTGGTTATTGAAGTAAGTTGTTTCTCACTCCAGTCCCAGATGAGGAGATGCAGCACAGATTCCACCAATACAATGGAGTCTTCTTTAAGCGGTATCCATGGGCGCCTCACCTTACCGTCTCCCAGGGGCAACATGAGAAGCCTCCCTAACTTGTACCAGAGTCTCACCTGAAGAACACTAGTCTGTGCTTCCAAGGCTCAGCTTCTTACCCTCTCTCCATAGGCTCAGCTCTGCTTCTATGTCTAATCTATCTTGGTAAGTCTAGGCACAAACAGGCACTCAGGAAATATTTGTTGAATGAATGAATATTCACATTGTTGTTCTTGTAATCTGTGCCAGTTACGTACTTGCAAAATGAAAATGTGGGGTCACATTTAAAAATCAGGCAGGGGCGCCTTAGGGGCTCAGTCCATTGAGCGTCCAACTCTTGATTGCCACTCAGATCATGATCTCAGGACTGTGGGATCAAGCCCTATATCAGGCTCTGCACTAGCACAAAGTATGCTTGAGACTCTCTCTCTCCTTCTCCCTCTGCCCCTACCCTGATGCTTGTGTATATGCTTGTACACTTTGCCTCAAAAAATAAAAAATAAAAATAAATCTTAAAAAAAAAAAACAGGCAAAAAAAGTGTAGTTAAAAGTCCTACGGCACAATCTTTCCCTTTTGTCTGTATCTTCTCTCTCAGCTTGTCATGATGTGTTTTCATTTGGTGCTTCATTTGTTCTCAGCAAGAAAAATTAAAAATTTAAATTATTAGCATGAACTTTTCTGTCTGTATCATGCAATGAGTTTTAAATGCAAATATAAGAGCATTTCTTTCATATGTGGAGTCACTGAAATTGCACAATTTGTACTTTGTGGCTCACAGAAGTAATTATTTTATTCTTACCATAATAGTGCAAACCCTGAACAAAACTAACTCAACTGTTTTCATCTCACTTCTTGTCATAATTCTACCAGTACTCTCTACTTTAGGCTCATAGATGATTAAAGATGAGTAAGGAAACTGAAAAGAAAAGGAACAATGTGTTATCCTATCTTTCCTTTCTTTCTAGGTTATCACTTCCAGCATATGTGATTGGCTAACACAGGGAGATTTAAAAAACCAAACAAATAAACAAACAAGAAAAGCTATAATAGGATTCCTTGGTCCTTTGCATTTCTTTGAACACCAAAGAAATTCTTATTCCAAAGAATTCCAAAGAATCTATTCCAAAGAATCACAGTGAAGCCCCTGTGGGCATTCACTTTAAGGCTCTTTAACATATACAGTGTATTAGCGGTTGGATCACCCCCAAAACTACCACCCACATCTAGGTCAACCAAATTGTTTTCACTTGGTCCATAGAAATACCTTTATTTTATTACCATGTAAGATTTCCCTGTGTGGCTAGAGGTAAAAGGGAAAAAGACAATGAGGGAAATAACACAAGAAGATATTTCTGTGGTCAATTTTTATCCATCATATTTCAAGTCCCGAGGGTTCTAAACTGATTAAACACAAATAAACCTCCTAACCACTGTGGCTTTGTGGAGTTCTACAGGGTTCATTTCCCTTACCACTAAGATAATTCAATTCAACAAATATTTATTGAATTTTACCATATGCTTGCTATGTCAATGCCAAGACCAGCTAAGGAGGTAGGCGGAAGCTGAAAGCCAACTGTAAATCAAGATTTTCTTCCCCTGAGAACCACATGGATATTTAGCAAAATGGAATAAAAGGCTTCTGAAAAGTAAAAGAAAGATTCTATATAGAAAACCATGTTCCTGGGCAGCCCTGGTGGCTCAGCGGTTTAGCGCCACCTTTGGCCCAGGGTGTGATCCTGGAGACCCAGGATCGAGTCTCACATCAGGCGCCCTGCATGGAGCCTATTTCTCCCTCTGCCTGTGTCTCTGCCTCTCTCTCTCTCTCTCTCTCTCTCTCTCTCTCTCTCTCTGTGTGTCTCTCTCATGAATAAATAAATAAAATCTTTAAAAAAAATCTTAAAAAAAAAAGAAAGAAAACCATGTTCCTATTTTCAATGTTTCCACAATTGCACACTTGCTCACCCTGGCTTTGTCAGTACTTTTTCAAGATAAATTATGGTAAGAAAGGGGACTAGGGATATGTTAGGGAGCTTTGGCTTTCTGTCTCTTGAACTATTTGAAACTACATCAGGAACTGCTAGCTACGGATTCTGGACAGACTGCCATGGTTTCACTTGAGGGCGGATGGTTGGGCTTCTGTTAAGGTGAAGCAATTCTGTAAATCTAACTGCAAAATAAAGGAGAGAAGGAAGAGAGGAAGGAAGAGAGGAAGGAAGGGAGGAAGGAAAGAAGGAAGGAAGGAAGGAAGGAAGGAAGGAAGGAAGGAAGGAAGGAAGGAAGGAAGGAAGGAAGGAAGATGTTTTCAGATTAATTGTGAATCAAATCTGATTGTTTTGTGTTCTATGAGGGAAGAAGGGATTTGAAAAAAATAGTTCATTCATCCATTCTTCTTATAAATATTTCTGAATAGTTACTCTATATGTCAAGCATAGAGCTGGGTATTGCAACAAAACTATAAATAAGACATTGGTTGTTCCCAGATGCTCCTCTCAACCTGGTGGGAGAAAAAAATTACATAGAAAACAAATACAATACAATGTGACAAGTGTATAGAGCTAAGTATAGGTGTTATGAGACATTTTAGGTGCTGGCACAAAATTCAGCCTCAGCATTCAGTAGCTCCTAGCACAAGGTGGGTGTTTAATAAATATTTGGTGAATATGTGAGTGAGTAAGTGAAGGCAAAGCTTCTCAGAGGAGTTCATAGATAAAGTTAGCCTTTAAAAAATGTATTAGGAGTTATCAAGATTGTTCCACGCAGAAAGTACAAGTGCAAAATCCCAGCTGCAAAAGATGGCAAGGCATATCCAGGAAAGTCCAAACAGATAATTATGGCCAGACTAGAGTGTGAGAAAGGAAGACGTGAGAGATGTGCTTGCAGAAGTCAGCAAGAGTTAGGTAAGATGGAGCTTTATATTTCATCTCAGTAATTGGACTCTATACAAAGGGAAATGTGAGCCTGAGCAGTCAGAAGCAGGGAAGGAATGTGATCAGATTTGTATTTTAGGTAACACTCTGGCTGCAGCATTAAGTATGGATTTTAAAGCAGGAGCCCGCCATTGGATTGTATTGGCCAAAATGTTACAAGTGTTAACAAGTTATCTAATTTCCTTCTCCCAACCCTTTTCCCAAGAATTAGAGTGTTCTTTTCTGGAAGCTCTAGCAAGAGAACTGATCTTTTTTCAGTAGGATTATGCCTCCTGATTCCTGACTCACAGTTGTGAGGTCCCAGGAAGATATAAAAGGGCTTTATAAGGATGGTTCTGGGACCTCTGGAGTTGCCAGACCATCAGGAACCAAATATAACAGTGGTATCTTTCTAACAAAATCTTGATTTGGGAAATGGAGTGTTTAATTACAGTTAATCCTATCTTTTGTTACACCAAATATGAGGAACATCCTCAAAAGAGCTATGACTTTAATCAATTCATGTACAAGAAAGAGAAAGCAGTTCCTGACTTATCAAGAATGTATCCCTAGTCGACCTTTATCCAAAATCCTCATACTTTCTTGGTGTTACTTTGTTCTTTATGCTTGCCCAACAAATATCTTAATCTTCTTTCTTATTTATCCACAAGAACTTTTAAATTGTCTTTGATACCTTTGTACAGTTATCCTACAGAAGCTCCTTCAAACTAAAGGAACTTTTATGGAGTTAGACCACCCAAGTTCAATTCCTGGATCAAACACTTACTAGCTAAATGACCTTGGACAAGATAATTCAGCCTCTGACTCTCTATTGTCTTATCTATAAAATGGGGCTAATAGCAGTTCTTGTCTGCTAGGGTTGTCCTGAGAATTAAATTAGACAATTCATAAGAGCCTTTTAGAATAGTGCCAGCCACATAAGAAGTACTCAATAAATGAAAGTTGTTGTGCTATTGATGGTATTTGTCCAGATAGCACTCTCAGATTTTTGTCTGTACCCCTCTTTGTACTTATTCCTTTGTCTCATAATGTCCTAAAGATAGTTTTAAAATAAGTTGCTTCAGATTTGAGTAACTCTAACTGTACTTCTCACATTCAGAAACAACTTACAATTCCATTTAATATAGACATCAATAATGAAATCTCTAGAAGACGAGTGTTTCTACGAATTTGTATTCATTACACAGAGTGAGTAGGTATAATGTGAGAAGAACTAGATAGTGGATCAGAACGACATGGGTATAAATCCTCTTTCTGCTGAGTACTATGAATAATTGAGTGATCTTAAGAAATTTAACTGATCTCTGGTGTTTCCCATCTGTAAAAACAAAACTCTTGTGAGTGTTTAATAATAGAAGGTATACAAAATTCTTGGCATGTAGCAACTGCTCAATAAATAGGAGTTATAATTTTTCTACAACTTACTAAAAAGCCTAGGAAAAAATGAAGATTTTGTAGCTTAACAGCCATTTCTTCTTCTTGATTATGTACATATTTTTTCCTGAAACAGGATGGATTCTTAAAACTTCATCAAAGGAAAGATTTGAACATAAAAAATAATAATAGTACATCTCTTTGGGGTTTATATCAGTTGTTTCACATAGCTCAGAGCCATTTTGGATAATATGAACCTTTACAATGTTATCAGGAAGGAGTCAAACACCCTTAATCAAATAATTTCTTGGTTATTATTTCATAAAGAGATTAATCAAAGTCAGATTCACATGAACACTCCCTTCTTCATGACACTGTGGCAAGATGTGCTTCATTTCAAGTAATTAATCAGTTATATATCTGGTGGAGAAATTGTATGAAAATCAGAGAAACCCATGAGTTTGAACTTCCCAATCTTGCCCACTTTGGAGCAATCGTTCACACCTAGAAAAAGACTAAAATACAGGGATTTACAAAACATAAGAAGGATCAAAGAGTCAAAAATTACACTGGAAAAAGTAGTGCTTTCTAAGTGGACAAGAATGGAATTTCTAGAGAATGCATGTTGGATTGACTAATGCTATAACAGGGAGACTGTGTGTGAGGGTGTACTTATTGGGGCAAAAGAGAGATGGTAACATCCTGTTGGACCACCCTAATGAAATTACAAGTGCTTCCCCATTTTTCTTTTATGTGACACAAGAGTAAAATTAGATACATGAAGTCATAATGTCCCACCTGCACTACTGAGAAATTCAAGAATTCATCCCTACTGCAAAACTTGGGGAAGAGTTACATGGTTTCCTGCCACACCCAGGCAAATGGGCCCCTAGAGTTCTCTCTGTGGATGACTCAGGAAGAAATTCTGTCAGACTCCATAAGCATGAGACATTAGGAGGCCAATTGCTTTATTCTTCCCCTCTTCTCAACTTGTCCCCCTACTCCAATAGATTTGGGAAAACCCCCACAGTGTACAATAGGAAATGAGAGTCCAGCTATACTTCATTGACCTGAAGTGGTCTCATCTATTAAATAGATCCACTATGCTACTCTCAGAGAAATTACAGCCAAAAATATTTTAAGTCTCAGGGCAGGGTTACATATATAAAGGCTCTATTATTTAATCTTTGTGTTCTTGTTCTGGGATTGGCAAAGCCTAGTGGGACCATCTTGAAAGTATCCTGAAGATAGGGACTTGGATGAAGCTGGCAGGAGCCCACCAGGAACGCTAAGGACATGGATGACTCTGTTGTATTTATTAGTTAAGATAGGCAAAGTTAGGCTGTGATAGCAGATTAACCCTAAATATCAATGTAATACAATAAAGGTTTGTTTTTCACTCATATGACATGGCCACTACAGACTTTGCCATTTTATAGTTACACAATCTGGAACAGTTGCCTCTCTAAATCGCGGAAGAGAGGTTTCTTGGGTTGGGCTACCTGGAAAACAGATCAAGATGATTTCTGTGCAGAAAGCTTACCAGAGAGTAAACTTGGAATTGACACCTAAAAGAAGGACAGAATTGGTTGGGCAGAGAACTGTTGAACTACGATGGAGTAACAACAAAGATGTTGGCCGTAGGAGTTCTGGAGTTGGAATGGTTGTTGAGTTATCTTACCTTAAAGCAAGGGGTCTAGGCCTTTGTTACCCCAAGCCCATTTCCATTAACTCAGATTCATGGACTCTACATTATTGTACTATGTCCTATACTGTGGTATTCTGTTCTCTTCAAATCGCATCTTCTCATACTTCACATCATCATAATCTGTGCCTAGACACATTCCAGTTGCCTCTTGTTGAGCCATTCAGACTGGTCTCCTTAACTACCCACCTGATTGAATTGCTGGGACCTGAAACCTTGAAATCTTGGGACTCAGCCAATACCACTGAACTGGGACAAAAAGAAACAGATACTTTCTGAACCTTAAAATTTTATGAAAGTGTATTTTCTGTGATCAGCTGGGTTTTTTTCTTTTAATCACTTGATTTTTTTCTCACTATCCTTGTATATACACATTACTTCTCATCATTACAGAGTTATTAAGTATTTCATCTAGACAGTGCCCTGTGCTTTAAGGACCTAGACCAATTATAATTAAAGCGGGGTATGGATCACTGCGTATATGGCATTAGTCCTTGGACACTAGGTAGCTATTAACCTACTTTAATAATTGACTGAGACTATTGATTCTTTAAATATAGCGATATGTTTCTATCTTAGTAGAACCAATTATAATTCATAAGCCCATTGAAGAACAGCTGACTTCTCAAAACTCTATTCTCCATCTCAGGGAGTTGAGAAATAATGAATGACAACTAAATGACCTCTAACCCCATGGATGTCTGGGGCTGGACAACTGCATGAATCCAACTCAAACACTCCGTGAGTATTTCCACTGTAATAGGACCCAGAGATGAAGAGAGAACATGTGAGAAGCAGGAAAAGCTCATGGAACAAGCCATCACTGGTCATTTCACTCATTACTTCTCTGGGTCCAGGAGGAATTTGAATCTGCCAGTGATATAATCAGTCTAACCAACAATGAAAATACAGATGGCTCTGCAGTTAAAAAAGCAATGACTTTGTGGAAAGATATTAAAATAGGTATAATGAAGCTGGGTTAAATATTTAGCTAAAAAAAGTTCTTACAAAGGCAAATATTTCTCCCATAAAAGAGTACCATAAACAAAATTTTTAACAGATTTTGTAAAATTCTATCAGATGTAAGTTTAAGGAGAATATGGCAGTTAAGATCATTGATTTTGAAGCAAAAGGAGAAAGGAATGCTGAGTTTGCATCTTGTCTGTGCCATCTTCTGTTTATGTCCCCTTGACTTGCATTTCCTCAGCTTTAAGATAAAGATAATGATGCAGGGATGTATATAATGTATACAAAGTGCCTAGCATAGGACCTGCAATGCATAAGAGCAAGGCAATTGGAGCTATTCATTCTGGCAGGATGCTTTCAGCTATAAATAACAGAAATTCAATTCAAGATAGCCTAAATAGTAAGGAGTTGAATTGGTTCAGTAACTGGAAATCCAAAATTGAGGTGGGTTGCAGAATTGACTTAATCCAGTAATACCAGCTGTTTCTCTGTAGATACCTTAATTCTGTCCCTAGCTGTGTACCCACTTCATCTTCAGTCTGGTAGCTAAATGGCTGCCCAGTTGTGAGCCCCACAATGTTCAGAAGAAAAGACATGTATTTTTCTAAGACCTTTTCCAGAACCCATAAACTTTTCATGCCCCTTTGGATCAAATGCCTGTGCCATTTCCTTGCTCCTAGGGTAATGTCCTTATTTGATTGGCTTAGCCCCTTGTCCCTAAACCCATTGTTAGGAAGGAGAGTGGTACCATGAGTAGCTTAAAATGAACAAATATTACTACTATAGTTCAGGTGAATTAGGTTCCACTGAGACACAAGTGCTACTTAGGGGAGATGGTAAGAGTATCTGAACAAAATCAGGGTTCTGTTATGAAGGAAGTGGATAATAGAAGTTGTGTAGGTGATCAACAATGACCAAGAAAGGGAATCCATAATTTGTGGAGTCAAGGTCTTACTTAGATCTTTTTAGGCTCTAAATAGCATAATATAATATAATATAATATAATATAATATAATATAATAAATATAATATAATAATATAATATAATATAATCAACTAATTTAATCTTCACAACAGCCCTGTGAGGTGCACTTTATGATGCCCATTTTGCATATGAGGAAACTGTGTCAGTGAAAAAAGTGTTCTGGGTCACAAATCTAGAAACTCATTAAGAGTCAGAGTTATACCTCTGTGACTTGTTCCTTTTCTGTACAATGAGAACAGCAATAGCACCTATCTCATAGGGTTTTGTGAGAATTAATTTGAGTTAATATATGTGACATGCTTGGAAGAGTGCCTGACACGAAGTAAGCAAGCAGTAAGCTCTCACATTTTCTTAAATTCATTTCATAGAATCTAAGAGTCCATCAGTGGTAAAAAAAACTCCATTATTTTCCATTATTACCACTAAGAGAGAAAAGAAGTGCTTCTGATTAAACTATAACCTAAGGCATTCTTATCACTTGTAATTTTATATTATATTTATTGGAAAAATGCTTTTGGCTTAATTAAACATAGATTCTTTTTATCATAAATCAACTTTGTGCATACATAAAAAGGAAAATGCAAGTAAAATAAATTGGTTAAGGTATTCCTACAACTTCTTCAAAACCAAAATCCTCCTATTCATCACTTTCCAACTTAGAGTCATCAATCAAAATCCAAGTAATTCCACATAATAGCTCCTGTACCGGGAAGAGTGCTGGTGGTGAAGCCTTTCCTAAAATAACCCATAATATCATGAAAAGCCTTTACCAAGCATCACACTAACATGGCTTTGTAATTATGTAGTTAATTTTCTTTGACTCTGGCTCTAGAAATATTGCCAATACTCAGAATAACAACTGATTTCTAGTGGTTTAAAATTCTGTCTCCAGGATTTCCTTCCATGCTGTTGCCACCCATTCAGCATGTTTTGATTCTGACACTCTGAACCATATAACAGCTGCTGTTTCCCTGAGAGATTATAAAATGCCATCAACTGAAAGATACATCCTAGTTTCAGATATCTTAAAATACTACAGATATGACTCTTGAAGTTGATGTAATAAAATACTCTTATCTTCATTATTAGTTTTAGTCTTATTTTTCTTTTATTATCGAAGTATAGTTGACATACAATGTCACAATATTAGTTTCATGTGTTCAGCCTAGTGATTTGACAATTCTATATACTATACAGTTGCTAATCACCATCTGTCACCATACATTGTTACAATATTGCTGACCAGGTTCCCTATGCTGTGATTTTCATCCCCATGACTTATTTATTTTATAACTGGAAGCTTATACATGTTAATTCCTCTTTTACCCAACAGCCCACCCCTCTCCTCTCTGGCAACCACCAGTTCTCTGTATCCATGAGTCTGTGTCTAGTTTCTGTTTTTGTTGTTGTTGTGACTATTTGCTTTGCTTTTAGATTCCACATGTAAGTAAAATAATATGGTATTTGTCTTTCTCTGTCTGACTTATTTCACTTGGCATAATACCCTCTAGTTCCATCCATGCTGTCATGAATGGCAAGATTTCATTCTGTTTCAAGGCTGAATAATATTCCTCTGTGTGTGTGTGTGTGTGTGTGTGTGTGTGTGCATGCCATATCTTCTTTCTTCCATTCATCTATCAGTAGGCACTTGGGTTGCTTCTATATTTTGGCTATTGTAAGTATTGCTGCAGTAAACATGGGGATGCATATATCTTTTTAAATTAGTGTTTCCATTTTCTTCAGATAATAGTAGAATTACTGGATTGTGTGATATTTATTTTTCAAAATTTTTTAAGAAGCTCCATACTGTTTTCCAGAGTTTCTGCACCAATTTGTAATCCCACCAACAGTGAAGGAGGGTTCCTTTTTCTCTACAACCTCATCAACATTTGTTATTTCTTGTGTTTTTTATTTTAGCCATTCTGACATGTGTAAGGTGATATCTCCGTGTGGTTTTGACTTACATTTCCCTGATTATTAATGTTGTTGAGCATCTCTTCGTGTTTCTGTTGGACATCTGTATTTCTTCTTTAGAAAAATGTCTGTTCAGGCTCTCTGCCTATTTTTTAATTGGATTACTTGGTTTTTGGTGTTGAGTTGTAGGAGTTATTTGTATATTTTGGGTATTAATTCCTTATGAAATATATCATTTGCAAACATAATTTGGCATTCAATAGGTTGCCTTTTAACTTTATTGATGGTTTCCTTTGCTGTGCAAATGTTTTGTAGCTTGGTGTAATCCCAATAGTTTATTTTTGCTTTTGTTTTATCTGTCTCCAAAGACCATAGGCCTTATAGTAAAACCAAAATCAGATGTCAATAGCAACAGTGTTAATCAAATAAACAAAAACTGAACACAAATTGAGTCACTCTTACTGAGAAAGTTAAGTTAAAGGAAAGAGATACCAAAAAAAAATTCAGTTGGAAAGGTATCTTGTTTTATTGATTAGAAATAATAAGAACAGAGATTTAGTTTGGAAAGCTATCCTAAGATAATTTTTTTTTCTTTTTAGATTACTGAAAAGAATCAGAAACTTTGAAGTGCAAAAGCATTGAAATGTCCATCAAAGGCCATCCACTTGTCATCATAAGCAAGAGCCTTCACATCTGTATTTTTAACAAGTTCCTCAGGAGATATTGAGGCTTAACTTATGGAGAGTGAATAGACCGCCAGTGGCCAATACACAGCAAAGTAACTTAAGAGAACTTCGACAAGAGCCACTTAAAAGGACAACCTAGTAAGAAGTGTATCTGCCTCGAAGCTTAGATTCATAAGGAGTCATGGAGAAGGAAAAACATTGCTTCTCACATTTACTTTTTAAGACTGACTGTTTATTTTTTTTAGTTTATTTTTTTTAATTTTTTTTTTATTTATTTATGATAGTCACACAAGAAAGAGAGAGGCAGAGACACAGGCAGAGGGAGAAGCAGGCTCCATGCACCGGGAGCCCGACGTGGGATTCGATCCCGGGTCTCCAGGATTGCGCCCTGGGCCAAAGGCAGGCGCCAAACTGCTGCGCCACCCAGGGATCCCAAGACTGTTTAAAAAAAACAACTCCTTTCTGACCTAGTGATTGTTAGTTCAATGACAAGTTTAAGGGCTGCTTCTTTTGATCAAAAAAATTGGGATCAGTTAAGAACACAATCTTTTAAATGGAAAGACTCTTTTAGGAATTATAGGTAAAACACACCTGTAGGTCAAGTCTTAAAGTTCATAGCATGGGAGGGTGCCAATGTCTTTGAGATACAACCACCAACATTTCAGGATGCATGAGGGATAGACAGGTGGTCTCTTGATTGCTACCTCTTCTAATAACTTTACAGAATTCAAAAACATCTCAGTAGTTCTATAAAAGTCTCATAATTAGCTATGTCAGCTAAAACTATTTAAAACAATAGAACAGAACCTAAAAGTTGTCACACCAGTAGTATTTTTTTCAGTGCCAAGATGTCTCCCTTCTAAAGATACTTCACAAACCTCAAGGTCATCTTTTTTCTTTTTTTTTAGCTTTTTTTTTTTAAAATAAATTAATTTTTTTATTGGTATTCAATTTACCAACATACAGAATAACACCCAGTGCTCATTCCGTCAATTGTTCCCCTCAGTGCCCGTCACCCACTCACCCCCACCCCCCACCCTCCTCCCCATCCACCACCCCTAGCTTGTTTCCCAGAGTTAGGAGTCTTTCATGTTCTGTCTCCCTTTCTGATATTTCCCACACATTTCTTCTCCCTTCCCTTATATTCCCTTTCACTATTATTTATATTCCCCAAATGAATGAGAACATACACTGTTTGTCCTTCTCCGATTGACTTACTTCACTCAGCATAATACCCTCCAGTTCCATCCACGTTGAAGCAAATGGTGGGTATTTGTCGTTTCTAATGGCTGAGGAATATTCCATTGTATACATAAACCACATCTTTATCCACTCATCTTATGATGGACACCGAGGCTCCTTCCACAGTTTGGCTATCGTGGCCATTGCTGCTAGAAACATCGGGGTGCAGGTGTCCCAGCGTTTCATTGCATCTGAATCTTTGGGGTAAATCCCCAACAGTGCAATTGCTGGGTCGTAGGGCAGGTCTATTTTTAACTGTTTGAGGAACCTCCACACAGTTTTCCAGAGTGGCTGCACCAGTTCACATTCCCACTAACAGTGCAGGAGGGTTCCCTTTTCTCCACATCCTCTCCAACATTTGTGGTTTCCTGCCTTGTTAATTCTCCCCATTCTCACTGGTGTGAGGTGGTATCTCATTGTGGTTTTGATTTGTATTTCCGTGATGCAGGTGATGCAGAGCATTTTCTCATGTGCATGTTGGCCATGTCTATGTCTTCCTCTGTGGAGATTTCTCTTCATGTCTTTTGCCCATTTCATGATTGGATTGTTTGTTTCTTTGCTGTTGAGTTTAAGAAGTTCTTTATAGATCTTGGAAACTAGCCCTTTATCTGATACGTCATTTGCAAATATCTTCTCCCATTCTGTAGGTTGTCTTTTGGTTTTGTTGATGTATCCTTTGCTGTGCAAAAGCTTCTTATCTTGATGAAATCCCAATAGTTCATTTTTGCTTTTGTTTCTTTTGCCTTCGTGGATGTATCTTGCAAGAAGTTACTGTGGCCCAGTTCAAAAAGGGTGTTGCCTGTGTTCTTCTCTAGGAGTTTGATGGAATCTTGTCTCACATTTAGATCTTTCATCCATTTTGAGTTTATCTTTGTGTATGGTGCAAGAGAGTGGTCTAGTTTCATTCTTCTGCATGTGGATGTCCAATTTTCCCAGCACCATTTATTGAAGAGACTGTCTTTCTTCCAGCGGATAGTCTTTCCTCCTTTATCGAATATTAGTTGACCATAAAGTTCAGGGTCCACTTCTGGGTTCTCTATTCTGTTCCACTGATCTATGTGTCTGTTTTTGTGCCAGTACCACACTGTCTTGATGACCACAGCTTTGTAGTACAATCTGGAATCTGGCATTGTGATGCCCCCAGATATGGTTTTCTTTTTTAAAATTCCCTTGGCTATTCGGGGTCTTTTCTGATTCCACATCAAGGTCATCTTTGTTAATTTCTGCTGCACTTCATTAATTTAGTTCATCAGTCAACAAATATCTTCCCATTCCTATTATTTCCTGGGCACTATAATAAGTTCTGCCAAAAAGAAAAATGACTAAAACATGCCCTTCCTTTCTGAAGAGCTCAGAATCTAGTGGAGACAGATAAATAATGGTAGGAAGGGAGTATGATGTATAGTTTGATAGAGAGAAGCAGAAGAGATAAAATAGTAACTGAACTCAAACTTAAGAACTCGAATAGGTCTGTCTTGGAGGAAAGAAGACTTGCTGTGGTTAATTACAGTCTGGTTCTTCCTGGAAATGCCCAGTGTTTCCCTACTTCTTAGGTAGTGAGAGTACAAAACAAGTGGTATGATAACTATAGCAGACAGCTTCACAATTTTCTTCACTCCCCTTGATGAGTAACTGTATTTCTCAGAATTCACTGTAGTTTAATTTTTTTAAGTACCAAGAAAAGGCAGGGGGAACCAGTTTCATATCTGATTACCTTTGTGGTTTTTTGCCTTTCCAAAGGAAAAAAAAAAAATCAGTAGCTCCTCCATTTTAGCAAATACAGAAAACAGACTTATTTCTCCTCTTGAGGTACTTATTTAAACAGAAATGTTTGGAAATTAGTGTCACCTGGGTGCTTTAATAAGAAATGGTTGGGATAAACTTTTTAGCATACTTATCCTGGTATAATTGAATAGCACTTAAAAGCCAGTGGACTCTGGGTGAAAGGATACAGAGATTTTTTTGTAATGTTTTATTTTTAAAACTTTTTATTTTAAATGTCTTAAGCCATTTACTTTAAATTATTTCCAGATGAAAGTTTAAAAAGATACAAAGGAAACAAAGGAACATTGGAAACAAAGAAAAAAGAATGCAGCAGGATTTTACCAGGATAAGAAAGGCAAGAAAAGGTAGCTAGGGAAGGAATTCAAGACAAGGGTACAGAGACATGAACCCACATGGTGCGCCCAGATAGGTAGTTTAAAAGGCTGGAATATGGAGATAGCCAAGGCATAAGGGCTAGGAAAGAGCATGAACAAATATGACACAAGAGAGGCAAGATCATAGAGGAACTTGTATAGCATGCTAAGGTCTTTTATTTGCATTTTGTAGGATTCCAAACCCCAATAAAGTGCTTGGAACAGGAAAGTGACTTGATTACATTTGCATTTTAAAAGATTTTATTTATTTATTTGAGAGAGAGTGCACACACGAGCAGGAAGAGAGACAGAGAGAGAGAATCCCAAGCATCAAGCGTGGAGCCCAACACAGGGCTCAATCTCAGGACCCTGAGATCACGACTTGGCTGAAATCAAGAGTCATATGCTTAACCAACTGAGCCACCTCGGCCCCCATTATTTACATTTTTAAAAGATCATTGGTATCAACATGGAGAATTAATTGAAGGAAAATGAAGCGAAGGAAAAAGAAACAAGTAAGAAGTTATTTAATTAGTCCAGTGAAAGATCATATGGAATTGGAAAATCATAAGACAACCCAAATTTTTATTCAAACATGATTAAAATTGCTGTGAAACCACAGAGTACATATCACCATGGTCTTTTATGAGAAATCTCAACAGGAAGGAAAGTTTTTTGGCATAAGAGCCCTTAAAGCTGCAAAGCACTGAGCTAGTCATGATTTGTTATAAAAAGTACAGAAGAAACTTGAGAAATACTTGTAAATCCAATATCACAAAAGTATAATAAATAAAGAGAATTATTCAACTGCAGTGAACAAAATTAAACCTAGAGTACATCATATATTGTTAATAAAATTGAGATTCTAGCCAGTTTGCTAAAGGGGAACGAAGATTTCCTTTAAAACTTTCACTAAGATTCATAGTTTTCTCCTTAATATAATCCTTAATTCTAAGTTACTGTCAGTTTTGCATGTTTGTGATTAGATGCATTTTACTCACTATCTGTCTATTTTTAGGAATTTGCACTTGCTACATTATGTTGCAGAAAACTGAGTTTTTCATGAAATTATAATGCACACTGACTTCTTCCTGGGACTCCTCTACTCCATAAAAGCTATGAATTTGAAAGTGTTGATCTTTGCTGTTGGCTTTTCCCTATAGACACATTTGAGAAAAAAAAAAACTTTAATGCATAATTCCAAGAGATTTATTCTAATGCAAGTCTGTTACTTCCACAATGACAAGAAGGCTGACCTAGGACTTAGATGGCCATGGAGAGGAACAGGTGGAGTTAGGTGACTTTGTAGAGCAGGCCAGTGGGTCTTACTCTTTATAAGATAATGAATGATGAAAGAGTGGGGAATACTTCCCAGATTTCTGTCTGAAGTGATGAGGAATATAGCAGTGTCATTAATAAAAATGCAGGAGAGAGAGTAGCTTCAAAAGATAAGTATCATTTAAGATATATTCAAATTGAATGTGCCTTTACTTACATTCAAAAACATATTCAAAACAAAAACATATTCAGTGGGTACTTGAAAATATAGATCTGAGCTCAGGAGACACACTGGGTTTGGCAATAAAGATTTGAGAATCAACAGTGTATTAGTGATAACAATAGCAGTGACACTGATGCCCACTGAAATAATAATCCTTTACATTTGTACAGAAATTTTTAAAGCACACTTACCATATAATATCTCATCTAAGGTAGGTCATCCAAAGGCAGTTATTCCCATTTTACAGGTGAATACACTAAAGACCAGACAGGTTAACACTCACCCAAATTCACAAGTCCACCCTAGAGTGCAGGTCCTCCAACTCCATTACAAGTGTTCTTTCTTTTGTTCTATACTGACTCGATAAAATAACTGTGTGCAAATCTGTGGGAAGGACTATAGCGCTAAATACTGTGCTTTCCAACTTGGATAAACCTAGTCATTCAGAAACAAATTTCAAAGTCTCCATTGCACTAAAATCATAACAACTTAAGCACACATAAACTTAACATGCTTAATTCTGAAAGTACTGTAGGTGGCTATTTGTTCCTTCCTCCCAAAGTTGGGATCTGCCTCTGTCATGTAATTTTGGAAGATTCTCACCTCCTATCATGAGGAGGAAAAGGAGACTTTGAATTAATCATCTATTATATTGCCTTCTACTTGCTCTCCTGTGGCAAGAAGAATTCAGCTGTCCTGTGCCTTTACCTTAATTCATAAACACACAGAGAGGACGGAATGAGCAAACTGTTGGATCCCACATGTCATTCCTATGGACTCTCACAGAAGGTTGATAGAGAACGTAAGTGGGCACAAAACCACAGAAGAACAATGTCATCCACTGTGTTATTGAATTTGATGATCCAAGTTACTCAGACCAGAATGTTCTCTAACCTAAAATATATCTCTTATGGAGAAACTGGTTAAAACTCCTAAGTTAGAGGTTATTTATTTGTTTGTCAGAGGGAAAGAGTTTTGAATATGTGAGGTGAAATGGTATTGAATGGGATGAACAGAACTTCAGAAGAAATTTTTTAAAGAATGTAGCCTACTTAAAGGCAAACAGCAAGAACTATTTGTGAAGTAGAAAGAAGTGGTGAAGGACTCAGGGAAGGAAACAAAAGGAGTGCTACTAACAAAAAGCACTAGCCTTGGAAGTAGTGTGCACTCAACCATGCAGAATTGCATCCACTTTAAAAAGTACAAAATGAACATTTTTCAAGTAGAGCCACAATAGTGGCTATTGAAATGCAGCAAAATGATCCAGAAATCAAAAGATATAAAGCAATCTCAGCAACTGAAATAAAGCTCCAGACACGACACTACTCTCAATCGCACATAAATGTCAGACATCATATATTTTATACCCTAAGATAGCATTAAATTTAATGGGAATTTTACGTGCACAAAGACTCTGGAGTTTGGATACATGAAATAAAGATTTGAATTGCTAATTTGAAGAATGGATCAGAAGGACCCCTATAAGCCTTGGAAAAGTAGGATTTGGGATTTGAGCAATTTTTCTTTGGTAGGGGTAGATTGCTATTGGCTCATTAGGATGTTCTCAGTTGGATTTCCCTTTTTATGTTCCTTTAATGCAGAGACTGACACATAACATTTATAAATGGGTCCATAAAACATCTGGGAATGAGTGAGGAAAATAAAATCAAAGGTAGGTGATGACAAAAAAAATGAAATAAAACTGCAGGCAAGAGTGGGGCATTGGGAAAGAGAGTCAGAAAAAGGACTTGAAATAAATAAAGAACATAAACAATTGGACTAATTTTTGTAGTGATCTGGTAAATCTATCCTTATTAGATATATGCAAGTATTAAGGAAGAAATATTCTCTCTTATAAAACACAAAAAGAAATAAGAATAAGCATATTCTAATAGTATCATTTGGGATAGGTTTCTTTTAATGTATTCACTACGTCTGCATTTTCCAAACAAGCATGTCTATTTTTATGATTGGGAAAATGCCTTAATCTAAGAAGACTTTCTAAGCAAAATCTTACAGTTCAAGCATCACCAGCATCTGTAATAATGGTACACCCCAAAATGCAGGCCCATGCAACATCCACATTGTAGAAAGAACTGAATATGATCTGGTCTCCAATTCTTGTTACTAGCTGTGGAGTTTGAGCAAGTCTCTTTCACTCTCTAAACCTCGTTTCCTAATAGATAAAAATCAGGACGGTAATGGCTACCCACTCAGCTCACAGAGTAGGAAAAACAAATGATACGAATGTATTTCCAACTACAGTGACATCTGTAAAGTGTTAGTGTGATATAAACAATGCTAAAATGCACGTTAGCTCAATTTCATCTAAAAAAAAACCTCACTTTTTAATAATCTTTCCCTTGTTTTTTTTTTAATAAGGTACTATAATGTATTACCATCCACAAGAAAACTCCTGTTAATGTTTTCAAGAACTGTGTATTTTTTATGATTATATATGAATGTTGTCTCAGGCAGAGTCTAGGCAGAAAATTGAATCCTGAGAAAGAAGATTGAAATACGGAGACTTAATGAAGGGACTGCTTTCAGAAGTGTGGGTAGAGTCAAGGGATTAGACAGGACATGGTGCAGCACACAGAGAATAGTAAGGACGGGAAGTATTTCCATCCCTTAGCCAAAGGCCACAGGGGAAAAAAATACAGCTACCTGGCAGGAGCTATAGTCACAGAGAGCCATAGATTTGGTACCACAGGGGAAAGAAATCAAATGCCAGATCACTTTCTTTGCCAGCCCTTCAGTATTGGACTAGCACCTTTCATTGACCAAAACTAATTATAAACCCTCTGATGTGGGACACCTGGGTGGCTCAGCGGTTGGGCGTCTGCCTTTGGCTCAGGGCACGATCCCGGGGTCCTGGGATGGAGTCCCACATCGGACTCCTTGCGGGGAGCCTGCTTCTCCCTCTGCCTGTGTCTCTGCCTCCCTGTGTCTCTCATAAATAAATAAATAAAATATTTTTAAAAATAAATAAACCCTCTGATGAGGGAACTTCCAAAATGCCATCTATAAGAATCAACCTCTCAGAGCACACAGCAAAGCAATCAAGAATGGAAAATCAATCTGATGGGAGGCTGGCAGGCAGAGAACAATTAGTACATATATTAAAATGGAAAATAGGAGGTGCTTGGGTGGCTCAGTGGTTGAGCATCTGCTTTTGGCTCAGGTCGAGTCCCCTGCAGGGAGGCTGCTTCTCCCTCTGCCTATGCCTCTGCCTCTCTCTGTGTATCTCTCATGAATAAATAAATAAAATCTTTTAAATAAATAAAATCTTTTAAATAAATAAATAAATAAATAAATAAATAAATAAAATGGAAAATAGTTATATATAGTTAGTTTTGTATATTAAACTTCCAGTTAGCATTGTATCAATGACCATTTTTCCATATTACATAAAGTTTTTCCTGTGATATAATTTTCTATGACTTCATAGCATTTTATCAACAGGATATATTACAATTTACTGGAGACATATAAATTATTTCTTTTCTCTCTTCCAAATATCCTCATATATCAGTATTTTTGCATTTATCTCATAGTGATCTTATAACTCCTAGAGTTGGAATAATGGATTGTAAAATCTAAAGTTATTGGTGCATGTGCCAAATTCTCCTCCAGCAAATACATGAGAGTGCCCATTTTAGTACAAACTCACCAATACTAGGCATTTTTATATTTTTAATTTGACATTTCAATCAGTGAAGAAAAATCTATCCTATTTTAATTTGCATTTCTTTAATTAGTAGTAATATTAAATATGTTTTCAATATCACTATTTCTTCTGTAGAGAAATTAGTTCCTGGGTTTTTCTTGTTCCTCTTTTACAGGGAATAATTTACAAGAAATTACTTGAAATAAGGTGTTCTAGTGTCAGTTTATTCTCTAGTTATTTAGGGTATATTTGTTTAATTGCTACACATTATTTTCTACCATTATTTTTCAAATTTTAAAGGCATAAGTTTATAGGTGAAATTCCAATTTAAAAAATCTTAGAAGCTTAGAATTTTTTGTTGTTTTGTAAAGATAAAATACTTTGGCTGCCTCCATCCACCATGGACATCTGGAATGAATTATCTTAATTTAGGAAGACAGGATAGAATGAAGACGGGAAGGTGATTTGCTAAAACCATCGAAATGATAATTTTTAATAAACTACTTTCAGGTAAACAAAGAAAAAACTAAGATCCTATGACAGATTGGAGAAACATGGCCACAGTATTTTCTAACTACTCTCATCTAAAGGTAAAGCATATTTCCCCACCCTTTAAATTTTGGCTGGCCTTGTGTCTTATTCTGACCAGTAAATAGAATGCATCAAAAGTGATGTTATGGAGATCCTAGAGCCTGGGGTTTAGGAGACTTTGCAGCTTCTGCTTTTACCCTCTTGGACCACTGCCCTGACCTAGCTAACAAAAGGAAGCCCATCCAGCCTAGTGCAGGGTAAGAGGCCATGTAGAAGAACTGGGTGCCTTTGTCTACAGCCAGCACCGATAGCCAGGCATGTGAGTCAGGCCATGTTGGACCTTATAGCTCAGTCAACCCTCCAGTTGAATGCAGCCACATGAACAAGCCAGGCAAAACCAGCAGAACTACACATCCAGCCCACAGAATTGTGAGAAAAAATAAATCCTTGTTGTTTGAGCCACTAGAGTTCGTAGTGGACTGCTTCTCAGCAATGGTTAATAAATGCAGGTATAAGAGAGTATGTCTCTGAACCACTGACTGATTTCAGTTTTATCCTATAATACAGATGCGGGAAACAATAAAATATGAAAGTTTTTTCCTAGAAGTAAATGAAAAAACAAAATGTGAAAGAATCACATACAAGTTGATAAAATCAAGATATGTTAGTTTTTGAGAGGAAGAGGTAATTAATACAATTAAATTATATTGTAAACCGCACCACAACTAAAGAGTAAATCCACTTCTAGGGTATGTGTGAGCTTCTTTGGGTCCATCCCCCCATGGAAATACCACGTTGTCAATGTGCCCAGCCCTAGGGGTCTGAGGTGCCTCAGGGCACAGAACACAGCCACTGTGAGTAAACAAAGCTGGTAACCCATGGGTGTTCCCAGCACCATCATATTCTAGAGCAGAAGTCTGAAGAGTTCAAGAATTCTAAATTCCAATCTAGCCTTCCAAGTTATAATGAATGAAAGAATGAAAATGAAAGAATATTTACCCGGACAAGAAGAAAAGAATTTTACACTTGTTAACTTGACTTAAAACTAAAATATTTAAGCTTATGTTATTCTGACCTCTACTGTACTCTTCTCCAGGGCTCCACAAATGATAGCAGTGGCTCCTAACCCTCTAAATTAGAGTCCACTGACCCCTAACGGCCCATCAATATATTCTTTCCCATAACATGTTCACTTTTGATGATAATATCTCCCTCATTTGCATTTCCGTTGAACAAGTTTTGACTTAGCATTTGCTATGGACTGAATACTTTCTAAAAGGTGGTGCATGATAATTACTGAAATAACTCTTTGGCTAAAAATAAATATCCCCAATATTTCAAGTTTTGGAACATTATGAGATGGTATTACAAAAGTTGATGAAACTTTAAGCAATTTTGTTTGCTTTTTATAGTCTCATTTTTAATTCCTTTTTAATAAGAATCTGAAATGTAGGTTTGATTGTAGCTATTCATTATAGTTTTCTTTTACTGTGTGTGTTTTCTTGTGTATTTGCGTGTGTGTGTGTATTAACGGGTTTTTCTTTTCTTTGGAATAAAATTAAAAAGTAAAAAACACTCAGCAGTATACAAAACTATAAAAGTATTCTATGGCCAATTCTCTGAGCCAAGAAAGTAGCAAAACAGTTGGCAAGAAAGGGAGGATTCAAGAGATACTTGAGAAGAAAGTTAGATAAGTCTTGGAGATAGAGTAGAAGTGGAGGGTTGAAGAGAAGAGAGGGGAAGAACCAAAAATGGCAACCAACTTCTGGGTTAAGAGTTTATAAGGAACTTCTGCTGCTCCTTGAGATGGGAAGACCATGGGTAAGGAAGCCATTGAGAAAATAAAGACAATAATTGAATGCCCCAAGGGCTGCATGTGGAGAACGGATCAAGGTGGCCGAAAATACCATCGCAGGATGACTCCTTCCAATTAATTAAAGCTGTGATCATCCCTGTGTTAGCATAATCACCCTATTTGCTCACTTTTCACATGTCTATTTGGATCCAAAGCCCAATTTCTGCTTTTATTTTGCCTGGCATTCCATTTGACTAGTGAAGCACTCATCCTCCTACACTACTGACAGGCTTAGAGGACTTGACTCCGAGAACCCCTGATGGAAACACTACAGGGAGTGAAAACTGGGTTCGAGTCTGGCTGGCTGCAGTGCTTCCTATTAATGGGTAGAAATGTAATATTCATTAAAAAGAATTCAGACTTCAATCGTTCTAATAATCATGAACTCCTTTCATCAATGCATAATAGAACAAAAAGATTGATTTTCATTAGGAATGACTTTCAACATTTTTTTACTTCTTAAATAAAAAATAAATCTGTTCAAAGTCTTATGAGGTTCAAGATATGTCTGATATGCTTGGAAACAGTAGGCAAGTTTTTATACAGTTGTTCTACTCTTCACCATTGTAGTCAATTTAAAATATTCCATTTTCTGGTGAAATTTAGCAGCCTAAAATTGCTTTCAATTAAGAAGCCCCTCTCACTTCTCGCTCCTTCTGCTCACTAAAATATTATTTTTTTAAAAAAACATTTAGTATGACTAGGACATTGTGTGCCTTCTTCTTTGCCCATAATGAGTTATGGGAGAAATGAGGAACAGGAGAGAGTCATCAATAAAATTACCACACCACCCATATAGAGTCTCCAAAAGTTAGAAAATGACTACTTGACATTTTCTAAGTGTCAACAACACTACTGTCAACAACAACAGCTATTCTGAATAGCTTCATCAGAATAAGACCTTGTCCAAAGGCATCTGTATTTTCAGGATGTCAAGGAAATGTGAGTCCTCCAGAGTGCACAGCCACTTTAGATTGTATAGACTTTCCTTGTGATGTTAAAATGGATTCTTGTAAAACTTGAAAGCCAGTTTATTTACAAACTTAAAAGGATAGAATTAAAAGGACCCAAAGAAATCACACAATCTGACTGGGTCAATTAGAGCATCACATTCCCCTGGCCATGGTGAATGATCAAAGGATGGGCACGTGACCCAAATCACTGTGACACATGGAGACTGAAGCTGGGAGGGGAATCACACATCCTGCTCTCTTCTGTTTATAAATGTTCTAAGTGTCGTGAATAAGTGGTATTTGTTGGTGTGTGCTAAATAAAGTTTTATATGTTGAATAAATGGATAAAAAAAATTGGGGCCTAGAGAGATTGCTTAGTTATCCCAAAGTCACAGAGAAATAGTAAAATGATAGTAAGGACTCTTATCAAAGAGATTTTTTTTTAAGTGGCCAAAGCATGAAAATCATCTAGTGATATATATGACTGATATCTAGTAGAGGACGCTTTCAGACACAACTGGATACAAGAGTTTAAAAGATGTTATTAAGGCTTGGCTTCTTTTTAATCCCTCAGCTTTGTCTTTCCAGGTCATTGGCTTCATCTTCACAAGGTGATCACTAGAAATCTAGGGCAACCTCTTCCATATTACCAAAAAGTCCCAGAAGGGGAGAAAAAAAGTATGTGGGTTTCCCAGTGGTCCTAGCACAAGCCTAACACTGACTGGGTCATGTGACCAGTCTTCAGTCAATCTCCCTGGCCAGGGGATTCTGATGTTTTGATTGGCCTAGGCTGTGTTGCATGCTCACCTTGAGCAGTAAGAGTTAACTCCATCTGAAACATGCAAGAGGGTATGGTCGGAGTGGTTTTTGAGGGAGAATCATTCTGTTACCAGGAAATGCTGGATGGTAAAAATTATAGATGCCAACTACACCAGTCAAGCAGTGTCTGGATCACCAATAATCGCTTAAAGAAAGAAACTATTTCCTCTACCCCTCCTATAATTAAAAAACCTCTGGGGCGCCTGGGTGTCTCAGTTGGTTAAGCATCTGACTCTCGAGTTTGGCTCAGATCATGATCTCAGGGTCCTGAGATTGAGCCCCATGTGGGGCTCTGTACTGAGCGTGAGCCTGCTTGAGATTCTTTCTCTCTCTGCCCCTACCCTCACTCACACTTTTTTCTCTCTCTCTCTCTCTCAAAACAAAACAAAACAAAAAAAACTCTTAACAAGCTATGAGAAAGAGAAAATAGCAAATCAAAAAGCAATGGATAAAGTAGGGAGCCTCAGTAGACTGAACACAAAAACAAGATGACTTTCTAACCAGCTTGGTTATTGCTCTGTACCACTGAGCACTGGGATAGGGCACTCACTGCCCCGTCTTGATGTGGCTAGGGCCTCCTTACCCATAGTGCTGCTCCACTCCATGTGAGGCTGAGAGTTTGACACCCTTAGGTCTGTGAGAGATAGAAGATGGTTCCCTTGTCCCCAAGATAAAACTTTCTTGTGCTCTGTGTTGTATGTTCTGCTAACATACAAATTAACAGCTGAAAGCAATGACTAAAAGTCTACTTAGAGCAAATGAGGGACCCAAATGAAGTATCAGAATGGGATGGTGGGATCCATCAATGGCAAACTTCTCAATTTTCTCAGTTTTCCTGAGGACCAGCCAGATCAGACTCTGCTAGTCATATTCGTATTTATTATTGGGGTCACTCAATTCTACTATGCCTTCTGCCACCTCTGCATCTGATCACATGAGCAGACCTGGAATCATCCACTAGCCCGCATCTTAAGCCTCATATTAACCATACAGAAAAAACTGAGCTCCCTTTCTTCCTTCTTGGTTTCAACATCCCTGAAGGGACTGCTTGCTGCAACTTGCACCATTTGTTCAACTGTAGCTAGAGAGTGAGGAGGACATGGTGAATGAAGTAGCTGCTCCCAAGGTGATTGTATAAATCAAGGAGAAGTAGGTCCAAAAACAATTGGGATGGGAGAAAAGCAGACAGTATAACAAGTGTCCAAGTCAGAGCAATGCCACTGCCTCTGTCTGAGTGCTTCTATTGCTGCTGCCTGTAGAAAACTTTAAATCTTAGGCCAGGACTATACCAAGGTATACAGGGGCATGAGCAGGCTTATAATTTGGTGCCCATTCATTTATTTAATATAAGAAGAAAAAATATTTTGCATCAATGTAAATCATATTCTTCCTTTTTCTGTTTCAAATAAGGAATTTATTGTATGGCTTTTAAACTCATTTTACTAATTTTCTATCAGTAAAAACTCACAGGTGTTAAACACACTCTTGCCCAACATGGATGTGTAAATGTATATACAAGCACATAAGCATAAGATTTTTAAACATCAGTCTCCAGGTTTAACATCTTTCTCACTTTCAGAAAATATTTTTCCTAGTTTTCTATACTTCATAGTCTCCTGTTCACTTTTACAATTTTTCTACTCAGATAACTTCTTAAGAGACACGTTAAAGTTCTTAAAATAACATGAACATAGACATAAAACATAATTAACATAGTGAGGTCAAAATTTAACATACATTCATACGTGTAAAGACATTGAGTTTCTTCCTTTCCCAGAGCTAATCTAATCTTCCTCACAAGCCCTTAGCTTATTGGATAATGGAGAAAAAACTTAAAATCAATTTTATCTATTAAATTTGGCCTAACCCAATAAACTAAACAATCTCTTTACATGATCTAATCTTGTTCAGATAAAGTTCTTTCCCCTTGTGTATGTTTTTCTTCCTCCTCTTGCTCCTCTCCAAGATGGCAGATGGTTATTGGGGGATGGGGAGGAAGGGCCCACATGGCCTCCCCATGGCAAAGAGAGAACGTATCATTTTCTCACACATAAATCCTTGAGTTCTTCTCTGGCTACCTTGATCACTGAAATAGCGTCCTTTGGCCGTCTGGTGATGAATCATCCTGCTGGCATCAATTGAAAAAATCTGTGTAGCAGGTCTTCTTACTTTAAACACCTTTACATCAGTGTCCTATGATTATCCCTGCCCACCTGACCCCTTTTTAGTAATCGCTGATGTTATGTATATCCCTAAGATCTCATTGCAATTCCCAGTTGGTCCCCAGGCAGAATGGTCTTTTTAACAGTAGTCAGGTGAGAGATGTCACACCCCTGTGACATCCCTCCTGCCAAGCCACCAACAAGCACCATCAGCTACTTCCCACACCTCTCTGTAGAATATGTGAGAATCTCTTGACCTTCCACATTGTAGAGATGGAGTCTTCTCTGCATAAATGCTCTTCATCAAGGATTTTATCCTGAGGTGGCCACCACACATTGGTGTAGGAGGAACCACCATGAAAACTGGTCTCTTATCAACCCTATCATAGAAAAGTCAAAAGTATCTCTACTTTGGATCTTCTCTCATCTTACCTAATACATCCTGTTAGAATTTCAACCCTGATGAGGAAAGTTAACACAAATGTGTTGCAACTCCTGCTTTTTTTTTTTTAATTTTTTAAATTTATTTATGATAGTCACACAGAGAGAGAGAGAGAAAGAGAGAGAGAGAGAGAGGCAGAGACACAGGCAGAGGGAGAAGCAGGCTCCATGCACCGGGAGCCCGACATGGGACTCGATTCCCGGTCTCCAGGATCACGCCCTGGGCCAAAGGCAGGTGCTAAACCGCTGCACCACCCAGAGATCCCCGCAACTCCTGTTTTTACTTACTTCCATTCTCTTTTCCTTTAAAAAATATATATGTAATATATAAAAATATAGATGTAGATATATATACAGTGGAATATTGTATGGATGGACAAATGGATAAAGAAGATGTGGTACATTTAGACAGAAGTTGCTTCTAGATCTTGGCTACTGTAAATAATGCCACAATAAACAAGGGTGCATGTATCTTTTTGAACTAGTGTTTTTGTTTTCTTTAGGTAAATACCTACTAATAGAATTATTGGAGCATATGGTATTTCTATTTTTAATTTTTTGAGGAACCTCCATACTGTTTTCTGCAATGGCTATACCAAATTACATTCCCACCAATAGTACACAAGGGTTCCTTTTCTTCCACATCCTCGCCAATACTTATTTCTTGTCTTTTTTAGCCATCCTGACATGTGTAAGGTGATATTTCATTGTGGTTTTGACTTGCATTTCCCTGATGATTATTGATGTTGAGTATCTTTTCTATCTTTTCATGTGTCCATTGGCTATCTGTATGTTTTCTTTGGAAAAATGTCTTCTCAGGTCCCTTGCCCATTTTTAAATTGGATTGTTTAGGGGTTTTTTGGTAGTGAATTTTATCAGTTCTTATATTTTGGGTATGAAACCCTTATCAAATATATCATTTGCAAATATTTTCTCCCCTCCAGTAGGTTGCCTTTTTGTTTTGTTGATAGTTTTCTTTGCCGTGCAGAAACTTTTTATTTTGGCATAGTCCCAATAGTTTATTTTTGCTTTTGTTTCTCTTGCCTTAGAAGGCATATCTAGAAAAACACTGCTATAGCTGATGTCAGAGAAACCACTGCTATGTTCTTCACTAGGATTTTAATAGTTTCAGGTCTCACATTTAGGTCTTTAATCCACTTTGAGTTTATTTTTGTGTATGCTGTTAGAAAGTGATCTAATTAAAATCCTTTTACATATAGCTATCCAGTTTTCCCAACACCAGTTAGCAAAGAGACTGTCTTTTCCCTTTTGTATATTCTTGCCTGTTTTGTCATAGATTAATTGACTATATATAAGCATGAGTTTATTTCTGGGATTTCTTATTCTGCTCCATTAATCTACATGTTTATCTCTGTGCCAGTACCATACTGTTTTGATTACTGTAGTTTCACTGAGTACTTTGAAATTTGGAATTATGATACCTCCAGCTTTTTCTTTCTCAGGATTGCTTTGGCTGTTCAGGGTCTTTTGTGGTTCCATACAAATTTTAGGATTATTTGTTTTAGTTTTGTGAAAAAATGCGGTTGATATTTTGATAGGGATTGCATTGAATCTGTAGACTGCTTTGTGTAGTATGGACATATTAATAGCATTAATTTTTCCAAACCATAAGCATGGAATATTTTTCCATTTGTTTATGTCATCTTCAATTTCTTTTATCAATGTTGTATAGTTTTCAGAGTACAGGTCTTTCTCCTCTTTTAAGATTATTCCTAGGTAGTTTATTCTTTTTGGTGCAATTGTAAATGGAATTGTTTTCTTAATTTCTCTTTCTGCTACTTCATTATTAGTGTAGAGAAATACTACCAATTTCTAGGTGTTAATTTTGTATCCTGCGACTTTAGTGAACTCATATATTGCTTCTAATGTTTTTTTAGTTGAGTCTTTAGAGTTTTCTACGTATAGTATTACATCATCTGCAAATAGTAACAGTATAACTTCTTTACTAATATAGATGCCTCTTATTTCTTCTTGTCTGATTGTTATACTAGGCCTTCCTGTACTATGTTGAATAAGAGTGGTGAGAGTGGATATCCTTGTCTTGTTCCTGGTCTTAGACAGAAAGCTCTCAGTTTTTCACTACTCAGTATGATATTAGCTATAGATTTTTCATATGTGGCTTTTATTATGTTGAGGTATGTTCTCTCTGAACCCACTTTGTTGAGAGTTTTTTATCATGAACTATGTTATATTTTGTCAAATGCTTTTCCTACACCTATTGGGATGATCATATGATTTTTATTCTTCGTTTTGTTGATGTAGTGTGTCCTGTTAATTGATTTGCAAATATGGAACCATTCTTACATCCTCAGGATAAATTCACTTGACCATGGTGAATGATCCTTTGAATGTATTGTTGAATGGTTTGCTAATATTTTATTGAGAATTTTGCATCTACGTGCATCAAGGATATTGGTCTACAGTTTTATTTTTTGTGTTATCTTTGTCTGGTTATGATATTAGAATAATGCTCACTTCATAAAATGTATCTAGATTTTTTTTTCTATTCTATTTTTGTCAATAGTTTGAAGATAAATATTTGGTAGAATTCACTTGTGAATCCATCGATTCTGCACTTTAATTTTTGGGTAATTTTTTTTTATTGATTCAATTTTGTTCCTATTAATTGGTCTGTTCAGATTTTCTATTTCTTCCTGATTCAGTCTTGGAAGACAATATGTTTCTAGGAATTTTTCCATTTCTTTTACATTGTTCAATTTGTTGGCATATAATTATTGTAGAATTCCCTTATAATCCTTTGTACTTCTGAGGTGTAAGTTGTTACTTCCCGTCTCTTGTTTCTGACTGTATTTATTTGGGTCCTTTTCCCCTTTGTCTTGATGAATCTGGCTAAGGATTTATCAATTTTGTTTATCTTTTCAAAGAACCAGCTCTTGGTTTTATTGATTTTTTTCTTTCTTTTTTTTTAAGTCTCTATGTCATTTATTTCTGCTCTGATCTTCATTATTTCCTTCCTTCTATTCACTTTGGGCTTTGGTTGTTCTTTTAGGTGTAAGGTTAGATTCTCTATTTAAATTTTTTGTTTGTTTGTTTCTTGAGGTAGGCCCTGTATCACTATATATTTCCCTCTTAGACCTTTCACTGCATCCCAAAGATTTTAGACCATTGTGTTTTCATTTTTATTAGTCTCCATGTATTTTTCTTTTATTTTTCTTTAATTATTTCATTGAACTATTGATATTTAGTGTCATGTTGTTTAGCTTCCATGTATTTGTGTTTTTTTCTTGATTTTTTTTTCTTGCAATTGATTTCTAGTTTCGTACAGTTGTGGTCAAGAAGATGTATGGTATGGTTTCAATTTTCTTAAATATATTGAGGCTTGTTTTGTGGCCTAACATGTGACCTATCTTGGAGAATGTTCCATGCGCCCTCAAAGAGAACATGTATTCTGTTGTTTCTGGATGAAACAATATGTAATATGTTTCAATTCAAAGACATTAATACGTCATTTAAAGACACTGTTATCTTATTGATTCTCTGCCTAGATGATCTTCCACTAATGTAAGTGGGTTGTTAAAATTCCCTACTATAATTGTATTACTATTAATTTCTCTCTGTTAATATTTGCTTTATGTATTTAGGGGCTCCAGTATTGGGTGCAAAGATATTTGCAATTGTTAGAATGATCCCTTTATCATTATGTAATGTTTACTTTTGTCTCTTGTTATAGTATTTGTCTCAAAGTCTATTTTGTCTGATTTAAGTATTGCTACTCTAGCTGGGGTTTTTTTGTTTTTGTTTTTACTTTCATTTGCTTGGTAATTGTTTTTCCATCCCTTCACTTCAGTCTATATGTGTCTGTAAGTCTGAGGTGAGTCTCTTGTAGGCAGCATATAGATGGGTCTTGGTTTTTTATTCATTCTGCCACCCTATTTCTTTTGATTAGAGCATTTAGGCCATTTACATTTAAAGTAATTGTTTATAGGTATGTACTTATTGCTATTTTGTTATTTGTTTTCTGGTTGTTCTTGTAGTTTTCTGTTTCTTTCTTCTCCTCATGCTCTCTTTCTTGGTAACTGATGAGTTTCTGTAGTGTTATGTTTGGTTTTCTTTCTCTTTATTTTTTGTGTGTCTATTATAGGTTTTGGATTTGACCACCATGAAGTTCGCATACAAGATCCTAAGTACATAGCAGTCTACTTCAAGTTGATGGTCATCTAAGTTCAAATTTATTCTAAAGCAAAACAAAAAACTCTTGCTTTTTACTCCCTTCTCCACATTTTAATAATGCTGTCATAATTTACGTATTTTTATTCATAATTTTCCTATGTCTAATTCTGGCCTTTCCTTTTTCACTTAAAAAAAGTGTCTTTAGGGCAGCCTAGGTGGCTCAGCGGTTTAGCACGACCTTCAGCCCAGGGCGTGATCCTGGAGACTGGGGATGGAGTCCCATGATGGGCTCACAGCATGGAGCCTGCTTCTCCCTCTGCCTGTGTCTCTGCCTCTCTCTGTGTGTCTCTCATGAATGAATAAATAAAATCATGGGGGGAAAAGTGTCTTTAGCATTTCTTGTAAGGTTGATTTAGTGACATTCTGTTCTTTTTATAAAAATTCAATTTGCCAGCATATAGTATAACACCCAGTGCTCATCTCATTATGTGCCCTCCTTAATGCCTGTCCCCCAGTTACCCTATCCTCCCACCCACCTCCCCTTCTACAACCCTTTGTTTGTTTCCCAGAGTTAGGAGTCTCTCGTGGTTTGTTTTCCTCTCTAATTTTTTGCCACTTAGTTTCCCCCCCTTCCCTCATGTTCCCTTTCACTATTTCTTATATTCCACATATGAGTGAAACCATATAATAATTGTCTTTCTCTGATTGACTTATTTCACTCAGCATAACACTCCATTCTCCTTTTTACAATCATCTGAAAGCTGAACAAATTAGGATTTTTATACCCTCTTCCTTTCAAATCAGAACTTTCTCTATATTATATCCTGTTCCTTCCCAAATTAGAACTTTCTGTCCCACTTTCTCTGAGACTATAATGTCAGATGGCTACCAAGGAATGAGACATATGAGAATGAGGAATAAAAAACACATGATTTAATATTTTCAAAATATTATCCCATATACATTTGTGTGTTTGCATCAGAGAAGGGTCAGTGCTCTCAAGGATGCGTTTTTTGTTTTTCATTTGAAGTTTTGCCTACTTTGGAAGGAATTAGCCTGATTTATATTTTGCCTGTTCTGTAAGGAGTCACATATGGAGTCCTCGATAAAAAGAGGCCATGCTACATTTCTGATTTATTTCTATGGTGTTTTCATGTCCTTTCATAAATGGACGCCAAAGGAAAGCTCTCTGGCTGACCCTTCTTTACTCCAGTTTTGCCTAGATCATAACTTCTCTAATACGAGAGATTTAGCAAGTGCTAAAGAAAAAATGAGACATTCTCCCTACTGTAGTAAAATGAACTGAGAAAAAGAAGCATTTTGGAAAGAAGATGAGCAGTCATCCAAAGCATTTCTGCCAAGAAAAAAATCTTACAGTTTTGTCTATTGATGAGATGCTCTAGCCCCTGATTATAATCTAGCTTGTGTTAGACTCTAAATACTTCCCATGAATTCACATTGTTAGGCATGAAATGGTTAAGCCATATGTCATGAGCAGCTGTTGCCTGAAGACCTCTAATGGTCCTACATAGAAAAGTTCCCATGCCTTGCAAATAGGGGAACTGGGTGCTGCCTCAACTCCACCTACAGTTTCCTAGTTCTGACCCCAGCCCCATGGCTACACCTATGTGCCACTGTGCACACTGGTTTCTCCTCTCCCATTTAATCCCTGCCACCATTCTGCAAACTCCCTGCCCTACATCAGACCAAGACCACCTCTGCTCCTCAGCCTAGTTGTCCAGGTCCATTGGTTAAGTCTCAACATCAGCCTGCCTGATTTTACTTGAGTCGCCTTGTGGAAGGCCCAACTGTTTCCCAAGCTAAGCCTCTGCTTTAATAACTCCTATCTCCGGTGCATATCTGACTGGTTACAAGCACACAGGAAAAAGTTGGTGAAGGCAGGTGGGGGTTAAGGCCAACAATGAGCCTGGTTCTTTTCTCAAGAACATAACACACTGCCACAGTATTCACACCACCTTGTGATGGCCTTCTTTGTTGCTCTGGTATTCGGTACCATTCTAGTGTTCCGTACCAAGCATTCCAGTGTTGACTTGGCAGTATAGATAAAAAGTATAAATTTCAACTAACAATGCATTCATTCAATCACAGAAATACCTGCAGATTCAGAGTGTTTATGGGTAAGTTAATCATGCTGCTGGGGATATTCAAACTCCCATAAAGGTAATTCCCATATTAGGAGAATTGCATATCTTATTTTATTTTGCTGCATCACATGAGACAGGGCCTTAGAGGCTCCACAGTGGGTGAGATTTCCTGTCCTCATGGCTGGGCCAGTACATTTGGTTGAAAGAACAATTCCACAGACTCCTCCACATTGTTTTGGGCCTGATCTTTTCCTTTCTATCCATGATACCTGTTCTTTCTGGTCCACCCACAGACTTAATCATTTGGGTCTCCCTTTTCCTCTCTTACTTGGCTATCTCACATGATTCCAAACTTAACTTTTCTAGGATGAATCTCAAGGACTACACAAAAGAAATGCCATTTGCTGATACTGCCTTCCAGATCACAGACAAAGCTGGTGGTTGAACAAACACCCAGGTCCTGCCAAGCACCTTCATGCCCCAGTGCAGCCCACAGCTTGGGCAGCTCAAATCTTGGCTTATGACTTTTAAAGAATTGTGCTGGTTATTACAACTTAAAAGAAGGTCATTATCCAAGGGTCTTTTAAATATTTTGATATTATTCAAAGATGGAAATGATATGATTTCCATATTTAAAGTGGAAAATGCATAGGATATATTTTATGAACTGCTCAATGGCTTCTGAGATTATCTTTATTTTAAACAGGTTTGTATTTAAAGGACTTGTTTTCAGGGTAAAGATAAAGATGCAAGAAGTTGATCTCTGAATTTTCTATAATGTACCACTTAACAATTATAAAAAAGACTTATCTGAGTAGGTTTGCACACATCTTACCAGTGGTGTATGTATGTATAAATGCTCATGTGTACCAGTATGAGTGTGTGCACATCCTACTCTACTGAATACATGCTAATAGGTGATGGGTAGTTAGATGGTTTTGGTTTTGTTATTTGGAGTTTGTCACTGAAAATCCATCCTGGAGTTATAATGAGAACTTCTGAAAAAGGACTTTAATCATTAAAAACATGATCTGATTTAATTGATCAGAAAGCTCATCAATTTCTGCTGTTCCTTCTATAGATTAGTAAAAAAAAAAAAAAAGAAAAAAAGAAAAAGAAAAGAAAAGAAAAAGAAAAAAAAAAACCATACTAATTATCTGTGAGCAAAGGAACAGATTTGCTGAGTAAAGCATGATAAGCAGTACCAAAGAAATCTCTGATTCTTTACAGACCCCAAATACCTCAATTGTCACTCAAAAATAGGGAAGGAAAGGAAAATAAAATACAGGCGTAGAGAAAGAAATATGAACATGAAGTTCATTTGAAATATTTTTGTTCCCAAAACATATTTTAAACTAAGAGAACAAAAATAAAGTGGTGAGAGGCTGAGCTACCTGGGGAAAATAAAACTACTCAGTGGTTTGACAAAGGAAAAGGAATATTTTCCTTTAGAAAATTTCCTTCCACAGCTTTTGGCAGCTGGAAAACATATGTGATAAAAACAAAGACATAACTGAGCCAACAGGGGATTTAAGTCTAATCAGATTTAGGAAAAGCCAAATTGTCTCTGGAGTGGAGACAGGGAAGGAAGAAGTTTTATAGAGCACAATGGGAGAACATTATTTACTTTTCTCTGGAACATTGATGAGCTACCAGGTAATGAAATTTTTATTGCAATATTTACTACAAACTGGCTTTATCTCTTGCATCTATATTTTAGCTATGTTGAGTACCTCTGCTGCCTTATCTTGTTGGCATTGTGGTCTTTACAGCCTCTCCCATGCCATTCTCTCCTCTGTTACTTCTCTTTCCAACCAGCACTAATACCACTCGCCTGTCCTTTCCTTTATTCATCAGGTTTCTTAAGATGTAATTGACATGTTTCCCTGGCTTTCCAGGTTGTTCCCACTCTTTTTTTTTCTTTCTTGCTCTTGGCATCTGAGCCTAGTGTAGACTCCTTTTCCATGTCAGAGTAGAATTCCCTCTCCTTTCCTACCTCCCACCAACTACTACTGGATAGTGAGCTCTGGACTCAGGAACAGCATCTCTATCTACTATTCTGACTTCAATCTGCATGTCCTGCTGACGCGTTCAGTTCAACATGTCCAAAACCAAACTCATTATCTCCCTCTCAAACCAGCTCCTCTTCCTAATTTCCCTGCTTCCATTAAGCAGGCATCTGTAGCTCGAAGCGTTTCTTCAACTCCCACATTCAATCAATTGCTTCTGCACTGATTCTCATGCCTCTTCCTCTCTTCTCATCCCCTCTGCCCCCACATTAGTTCAGAGCCTCATCACTCTTTGCCTGGCCTACTGGGAAAACTACTCCATTGATCTCTGCCTCCACCCACTCCAATCCATCCTACACACAGCTACCTGATTAATCATCCTGAAATACAGCCCCAATCTCCTTGTCCACCCCCAGTTATAAAACTTTAAAACACCTCACTGTCTTTAGAATTAAGCACAAACACTTCATCCTGCTGCTCAGGTAACTTTACAGTGGAACTTTAACCCATCTATTTCAATTTATCCATCACTGCTGTCTATTGTCCAACTAAACCAATGTGATAAGGAAGAAATCAAGAAAGATCCAGAATTAGACCTGTGCCTGGAAGTTCAGGCATGCATGTTATTCATGGGTAGGGGTGTGGGAAGGTCAGGAAGTGGCCCAAAGGCAAAGAGGACTGTCCAAGACAAGACCTGCCAATTGCATAGTTCTTTCCACAGCTCATTACTCTGTAAATAGTAGACGCTCCATGAATTCTTGCTAAGCAACTTGCTTTTACTGCATTTTAAGCTAGGATTTTACATTTGGACAAATTTCAACCAAAGAGCAGATGTTTTCTTATGCTTTTCTAAATCACTGTGGCTTATTAGTCTCAGTTTTCTGTTAATATAAACTCTGTTACAAATACATTCCCCAGGCTAGAATTCAGCTGTATTTTTGATGGGCAGGAAGGAACAACTTTCACTGAGCCAGATTAATAACAGCAGCCCTTTTCTCTTTCATCTCTCAGCCAACAATACACCCTATTCAGTCAATGAAAAGTCTGCAGAGTTAGGTTGTATGGTAGTAATGCTGTTGGATATTAAGATTCCCATAAATGTGATTTCAATACAAAAACAAAAATAATAATAATTCACAAGGGTTGTAAGTGTTCTGCAACATAAAAAAAAATTTTTACAGACTTTATGGACTTTTCTCCCCATTTTTTTTTAATTAGGCAAATAAGGTATAGTGTAGGGATTAGCAAACTTTTTCTATAAAGGGATAATTTAGTAAATAATACAGGCCTCTGGGACATATAATCTTTGTCTCAACCACTTAATTCTTTTTTTTTAAAGATTTTATTTATTCATGAGAGACAGAGACAGAGAGAGAGACACAGAGAGAGAGAGAGAGAAAGGCAGAGACACGGCAGAGGGAGAAGCAGGCTCCATGCAGGGAGCCTGACGTGGGACTCCATCCCGGGTCTCCAGGATCACACCCTGGGCTGAAGGCAGCGCTAAACCATTGAACCACCCGGGCTGCCCTCAACCACTTAATTCTACCTTTATAGCAAAAGCACAGCCACAGTCTGTAAGGGTACAGGGTGTCTGCATTCCAATAAAATGTGACTTATGGACACTAAAATTTGACATCTAATTTTTATGTGTCGCAAAATATCATTCTTCTGACTTTTTTTCCAGCCATTTAAGAATGTAAAAACATATTCCTATCTTTGAGCCATACAAAGAGAGGAGGTAGGCTGATTGGGTCCATGGGCCACAGAACTCCTAGTGTGATGCTATCCTCATTCTACAGGTGAGATTCTGTAGGTCAGAAGTTGAAATATCTTGCCATCTGAAATCACTCAATATGGAATTAGAATAACTAGTAGAAAGAATTTTAGGCCATGTCATCTGACCAGAATTCTAGTTTCCTCACTCTACAGCAATTTAGAAAGATCTGAGTGGGGCAGCCTGGATGGCTCAGCGGTTTAGGGCCACCTTCTGCCGGGTGTGATCCTGGAGTCCTGGGATTGAGTCCTGCATCAGGCTCCCTGCATGGAGCCTGCTTCTCCCTCTGCCTGTGTCTCTGCCTCTCTCTCTCTCTCTCTCTCTCTCTCTCTCTCTCTCTGCCTCTCATGAATAAATAAATAAAATCTTTTTTAAAAAAAGAAAGAAAGATCTGAGTGGCTACCCATTCCCCCAAACAATGAACACATGGGGAAGATGACTAAAGTAGAACAAAGAACCACAAAATTTCACCTTCCCCCAAAGGTTCAAAAGCTAACGCTTTTCCTCAAGCTAAAGAACTTGCAGAGATTTGTGTTGACAAGGACTCTCTTCTTTGCCAGGCTTTTAGTCTGGCTCCTCTGAACCCTCTTCTTGACTAGGCCTCCTTGGTCTGTAGTCCTTGCCTGCTATGCTTTTTTGTGTGTGGGGTGGAGGGAATCAGATCCTGTTGTGCTGTTCATGGGTCTTACCCAGCCTCTTGTGATGAGGATGGGTGCTCCCTGAGAAGGACAAATACACAGATCCATGCCCTTCAGAAGGGACTAGGTGTTAGGCACCACAGCACAGAGCCCTGACTTTAGCCAAATGTCTGTCCCTCAAAATTACTACTCTGTTGGTGGAAAGTAAGTGTTGATGGGGAGAGCAGCAGGAGTGACTGGGAGAGTGCTCATGGGTTAATATCATGTTGGGTGATGGTGATGGTGACCAGGGGAGGAGATTGGGAGATTCCAGAAACACTCTGAACCTGAAGGATTTTTCTAGACAATATTGATTTTATTGCCCTTGTTCATGTTACACTGTAATGTCAAAGCACACTTTGGCAACATGGAGAAGGCACTGCTATTCTTCATCAGAGGTCTTAATTAAGTCAACAGGCTCTCCAGAGGATGAATGGACTGCCCAAAGTGTGGATTTCTCATATATAAAGAATTAATTTCTTGAAACATGTTTTGCTTGGTCATCAAATTACTACCAGTTACGGTCATGGAATTATTATTAAAGTCAGACCACCAGGAAGAGCATCTAGATTATCCAAGTCTCCAGATCTCTCTTCATTTGTTTCAGTCTTCATTTTAGAGTCTTTTTCTTGACTCAGTCTAAGATGATAGAGGTATTTCCACTAGCTCATTTTATTATCCACTCTTTCTACTTTGGGCTGAAGCTTTTTAGAGAGTGTGTCACTAGAACCATCCCTACCTAGCAATTATTTTCCTTCTTCTTAGTACTTAGCTGTTCCTACTTCACACTTCAGAGCTTTTGGTGAAGATCTTGCCTTCCAAGAAACTATTCAAATATGAAAGATAATATTCCAAAAACAGGTTTCCCTAGAGTATGCCTGCAACTTTTTTTTTTTCTGTTCTAAGGACTCTATATACATATTAATGGCAAGTTTGTGCCAACTAGCATGGATATAAATTTTTAAAGGTCAGGAAATGAGCTCTAACCAATAACGATCTTAGTGATATTCTGTGACCTATATCGGGACAATGCACTATTAGTCCATAGAGACTGGCAGTATGATTTTAATAAGGAAAAGTGCTTGAACGTGTTTCGATTTGGATATAAGAATAAGCAGATTTGGATGACAGGGTTGTGTGTGTATACACGAGTCTGGAAATGAAGAGGATTGGAGATGGTGTGATCCTTCTGTTGTGTCCACAAGATCCTTTAATTAACCTTGAGCTTGCTTTCATCTGTGTCTATCTGGACCTGCCTGCTATCAATTCATTGGGAAAATGGAGGCAGTTGCTAAAACCCCCTAGCCTTTTATTTCTAGCTTAGATCTGACAAGAGATTAACTTTCCCCCATGTTGACCTTTAGTCTTTTCTCTTGGTCAGAGTTTTGTACTTGACCTTCATCTGCCCCCACTCAGACTTGCACCCAAAGCCTGTTCTCTTCCAGACAGATTCACCTCTTACCCTCAATTGCAGAAGGGTCTAGTCAACCTCCTTCCCTCCATTGCACTCATTGGCTCCCTCCTCATCTAAGTATGTGCAACCTTCTCCTTTTAGGTAACTGATGTTTGAACTTTCTTGTCCATTTAACTTAGACTATATTATTCTTCTCAGGGACATGATAGTACTGTAAACGTTCAGTAAATAAAAATCTTAAGAAGCTTTCATTTGCAAAACTGTGCTTATATTCACCAGTCTGATAAGTTGCCAGTGATACTTATAGGAAAAAGGAAATGCTGACATCCTACGAGTCTGAAGGAAAATTTAGGCAGCAGCTAGGAAGTCACCACAGGAGGGCTTTAGAATATATGTGGATTCAGTCGCAGGGTAACTGACCTACATTTAAATAACTAACACATATTTGTGGATGTCCTCTACTTTGCTTCCCAATACCTTAGTACTCCATACCCTATGCCCTCCCTGGAGGATATTTATACATAGTCTCTATGCAGATGTTCATTACATTAGTGATCATCACATTTTTTTCCCATTATTTCATCTCTTCACGTGAGATGCTCAAATAACCACAAGTTCTGTTGAACTGGAACTCGAATGATGATCACATTAAGGTGAGAATACACAAGATAGAGAAAGGAAATACTTATTGGGGAAACAACAAACAAGGAATGTAGATGTTAAGTGACATTTGGAATCTACATCAAGATGATGTCCTAAAGGAACTGGAGAGGGGACCCTGCTGGTCCTGTGATTGCTGTTGCTGATATTAGAAGTCATGCTATGTGGCCCAGCAACTGCTGCTGTCTTTGGGGGAGCCAATTTAAGATTTGCTTCAGTAGCTGTAATTTAAGAGGAAGGGCATTGGGATTTGAAGCTGAGCACTCCACAAGCATAAAACCAAGGAGATTTCTATCCACACTGCAGAACCCATGGGCTTCTACTGTAGCTTTTCCATTCTCTGTCATCTTTTTGCAATTAGAGAACAGACCAAGTAGAAGGAAATGATCACCTACCAGGCCCATCTGAAAATTATCAGCTCTGAGCCCCTGTGTTAGTTCTCTGAGCTCTTCTCCCTAAAGAGGGACTGGTAACCGGGCATTTCCAGGCACTGATTGAAGCTCATTATTGCCTAAGTGGTTCTGCAGTTCAATTTTATCCACCCCATTTCACAGATGGCCAAATTAAGGTCCAAGGAGGTTAAGTAGCTGGTACAGTCTCATAGCAACCGAATTTCAAAGTCCTTGAACTAGAGATTAAGGTCTGTGCTTTTTATACCAGAAGCCATTTTCTCCCTCTAATCAAAATATTTTGAGAGAATCAGAGGTGAGTAAAAACTGTGGTGTGAGTCTTAGGGCTCTGAATAAATTGCTCTGCAGAATCCATGTGAGATTTGGTAGCAAATGCTTTTTATCAAACTATTGAAAACAGACTCTAACCCTGGCTAGTTCTGGGATAAAACTCTATTTCCCTTGCCCTATGCAATCCTTTACCATTTCCGTGAAATACCTCATATCTAAATAATAATTTACAAAGCTCTGACACTATTAACTCTTTCTCTCCAGCATTCTAGTCTCACCCCGATGAAGGAGAAAACACTTCGTACCTGTAATAAATAGAAGCTTGAGTACTGTTCCATGCAGGAAGGCAGGGATTTTTGCGTCCTTCAGTCTGCTTGCACATTGAGGACCACATTTTAGTATATGTGCTGCCGAAGCGAACACCATTGAGGACCACAAAGTGAAGACTATTAAGTATTTCACACTCTTATCAGTTAACTCACCTCCAAAATAGGGTTCCAACCACATTTGTGAGGTGCACAGAGCTGTTTGAAAGTTAAATGTGATGGCATATGTAAATGATTTAGCAGCACTAAGTTAAATCTGGCATACAAGGTCTGTTCAACATTAGTTTTCTTTTTTATTAAAAAATATCCATACCGATTGTGAATCTTCAGTGTAATATGGTAAAAAGAGCATAAAGTTGGAGTTAATGCAGAGATTTGGGTTCTAGTTGTGGATCTACCATTGTGGGTTCATTTGTGTATCTCTAAAAGACCTCCTTCCTCTCTCTCTCTCGTGGATACCATTACTTGTTCAGTCTTCTCAAATTGATAGGAAGAGCCAGATATGCTCATCGTTTTTCAAGTCCATTTTAAAACATTAAAAATCTTCGCATGCAAGTGTGAGTAATTATTCTAGTCACTCTCATCATTAAGTCACTGCTATTGATAACAATGAGTTCACTGCCTTAAAATGGAACAGTGTGAGTCATGGGAGCAAGAATGTAGCAAACTTTGGCTTCAGATTTGGAATGAAGTTTAATCCCAGTTCTACCATTGATTTGTTTGGAGACCTTGGAAAAGTCATTAACCTCTTGGATTCTCGATTTCCACATTTGCTCAGTGAGGTTAATAAAGTCTTTTATAATAGTGGCTCCCATAAGAGCTGGGCTAGAGCTAAAGCTCAGGCATCCCGGAATATGATTATAGGCAGCACCACCTCTGCTTTCTGTCTCTGTCCTCTATTTGCATCAGACCAAGAGAAAACTTGAATCCAGTCTATAACTGGGGTTTCAATATACATAAACATGAGTCTCAGACTGCATCAGAATGGACAAAAGCCAGATTATCGGAAATGAATATTGAAAGAGAGAAGAATCTTAGCAAATGAGGAAGAATCACTACTAAAGCACAACTAACCACTAAGTAAAGGAGGCTTAAGACACCCTTTATTATCCTGAAATGAAATTCAGAGGTGATAGAACCAGTCTATACACATAATGTTCTTAAAACTCAGTAAAATGGTTTAATTAACTATAACATGAAGAAGAAATAAAAAGAAACATAATTTATAATAAAATCACTTGCACTTCAGAAAGTAACAGCTGGGAGGTGATAACACTGGGAGGTTAAACAAAATAACCAGAAGCTTACACCTCTGTACAGCATCCCACCACTACCACCCAGCCGACTCACAAGTCTGTGATATTGGCAACTCACACATCATGAGTGGTGTTGCCATTGGTGATATGATTTTCTGAAATAAACAAATCCTGATAATGTTCTGAACAAAACAAAATGTAATATTTTCTCAATTTATACAGCAGCTGTATTCTTAGAAAATATTGAAACTGTGCCCCCCCCCAAAAAAAGTATCATGCTGATTTAAATATATATTTTTTGGGGGGACACCAGGGTGGCTCAGTGGTTGAGCGTCTGCCTTTGGCTCAGGTTGTGATCCTGGGGTCCTGGAATTAAGTCCCGCATCAGGCTCCCCGCAAGGAAGCCTGCTTCCCCCTCTGCCTATGTCTCTGCCTCCCTCCCTGTGTCTTTCATGAATAAATAAATAAAATCTTTTAAAAAAAAAAAACATATTTTGTTCCTAGGTTTAGATAATGATAGAGTGTCTTTATTTATTTATTTATTTATTCATTCATTCATTCATTCATTTATTCATTTGAGAGAGAGAACATGAGCAGGAAGAGGAGTAGAGGGAGAGGGAGAAGCAGGTTACCCACTGAACACGGATCCCAATGCAGGGCCTGATCCCAGGGCCCTGAGATCATGACCTGAGCTGAAATCATGAGTTGGATGCTCAACTGACTAGGCCATCTAGGTGCCACTAGATAGTCTTTCTTTGTCTAATCAATGTTTAGGTAAACATTCAGAAGTTACTAGGTACAGGACAATTTGTTTGGGGCAGAACTGTCTGTTCCACTTATCACAGGATTTCTAGTATCCCTGCCCCAGTTCACAAAGAGCTTCCCTGATCATTACAATGACCACACCAGCCCCATAAACCTCGAAAACACTCCCTAATGGCTGTCCCCATACCCACTGAGAACTACTGACCCAATCAGTCAGCACAGTCTTAACAAATTGATAAACTGTAGTCATCAAATAGCTTCATAATCTGTCCCTTTCTCCTGGCTCCTGTTTCATCCTAGAAATACTAAACATCTTTCCCTCTTTCTTCTCTAGTTTTAAATCAGAGTCTCCTTTTGGACTATACTCTGACCACACAGAGATTCATGTTTGGCAAGAATACTACACCTTTTCTCTGCATCCCTTACCCATAATTATCCTTTAATATCCTTTAATATTTAATAATAGAACCCAATCCATCTGTAATTTTAGTCCCATTTCCTAGAGGGGAAGACTGAGTAAATGAATGCAGGTAACTCACCCAAGGTCATGCCACAGCCTGTCTGCAGAGATTGACTAGAATCTATCTTTTGGGTCTGACCACTGAACCCCTCTTCTCCCCCTTCCCTCAGAGGCCTGTTAACTTCATTACCCTTTTAAAGAAGGAGTGGGTGGGAGGGCAGATAAAACCTCAACTACTGTTTTGCTTAATGTTAATTTCTCTAGGAAGAAATCTGTGGTGGAGGAGACTCCCCAAATGGGTTTCCATTCATCCAAGCTTTCGCCCTCCCTCCCTCATTTGCATGATTAATTGCAACCTAGCTCTTAGAGAGCTGCTAGCCACCACCGCGGCTGCCACTCCATTGAGAGCAAGTCTGGCGTTGAACCCGCTCCAGTGTTCCAGTGGATGATGAACACACCCGGACTTGACAAAGCAGGGTCGGGCCACAGACTCATTCAGCCAGGGGACAAGCCGCGCACCGTGCTTCCTGTCTCACTCCTTTGCAGAGATGTGGCAGGGAGTGTAATAAAAAGTAATGATGTGGAAGAGAGCATGCTGTTGCCTTCCAAGGGTCAAGTCAGTACAATTTGTGCAAGGTCTTGACATTTTCACTCTTTTTTAGTACAGGAATACTGGACTAAAAGAATACAGTGCCAAAAAGAAGAAGAAGAAGAAGAAGAAGAAGAAGAAGAAGAAGAAGAAGAAGAAGAAGAAGAAGTAGTAAAGGCACAAACCGGGGTCACTTGAAACACTTTAAAATAGATCCTATATGAACCATCCCAGTATATCATGAAGATTGCTTTTCAGAGTGAGAGAGGCAGCTTGTGAGGACTGCCACACGGTGCCACTCTGTGAGTGACAATGGACCCGCTCTTCTTAATCACTGTGGACCATTCTCATGAGCAGCCATATATCAGCTTCCACTTTTGGAAAGCTATTTTCTAATGGGGCAGGTGGGTTCTTGCTTATTCTGATAAAGAGACCTATCAGTTCATGAAGTGATTCAAAGGATTTATTCAGTGTTTTCAGAAGGAGAAGGGCACAGTGCCCACTTGGGAACACACATCGGGCCATAGGTAAAGATGATGGCAGTTTATAAAAACATTTTCAAAGCTTCCAAATGACTGATGCATTCCTGAGGGCTCTGAAAATGATAAGTGGAACTTTACAGTCTCCAAATTGTAATGATTGTGGCTGGGACCTCCTTGGATAGAAAATGAGTCTTTTAAAGGCTTGACTGCAGGGCTTATTCAGATATTATCATCACCTAGCTGTAGTCCAGTGTCTGAATGCCAATAGAACATGCTATTTGCAACATTAGGAAAGCTAAATAATCTCTCCATTTGCTTCCATGGCTAAAAACACTCCAGCTTCATAAGGTTTTGGGGAGGATTTTGTAAGTTACAAACAGCTGATGTGTGAACAACATTATGTAGTAACCATGAGGGAGGCTAAGGCACCATTAGGGGCTGATATATGGCAGAAAGAAAAGAAATATGGCTCTATACATTTTCATTTGAGGAGTATAAGAAGCCTTACCTGCCCCCAAATCTACCTCGTTGGGGTTGTCATTATCATTGATGTTGTTAATAGCTTATTTACTTGTTTAGTGACTTCTAATTTACAAAGCCTTCATATTAATCTTATTTGACTCACCCTAAAATTCAACCAAGTTATCTACTATGATACTGACATGTAAAAATCTCCAGTGTTTAAATTAAGGCATATATTTCTAAAATCCTCCTTTTTAAATTTTCAGTAAGACCAACACTGGAGGAAATTTAACATTGGCCTTGAAGACAGCACATTATGATCAAGATTTATTTCTCTGTTTACTATGCTCATGCTCACCCTATAAAAGAAATGGAATTGAGATTGTTTTTTAATCCGATAGGGAATGTTGCAAGGGCAATGATCTTAGAACAACACAGCCTTATTTTTAGCAATGAACATTATGTTTTTAGGCTGAAGATTTATTGCATTCATTCATTCAACAAATACTCGTTGAGCACCCATGCCAGGCACTTTGCCAGGCAGTAGGAACACAATGGTCAACATTTTTGTTCAAATATCCACAGTATATTGAACCATTCTACTAAACCAGATAGAAAAAGAAAGTTAGGAAACATAAAGTCAAGCTGCTTTAAAGATAGTGAAAATAATAATAATCAGCAGGATCTAGTAATAAATGAGGCAGTTCAGCAAAAGGATGAGACGCATAAAGTGTTACCATAATAAGTACATAAAAATGCATTTTTGAACAATTATGCCAATTAAAGCATTTGAAATAAAATGGCAGGAATATAGGAGGGGAACAGGAGAAAAGAAAATATCTTGATGCCATTCTAGTTCTATCTCCTCTCCCTCCAACCCCTGACCCAATCCTTGCTCCAATGATCATCCCTTTACTGGCCTCCTGACCTGGAATCTGATGAACACATTCAACCAATTCTTTTCAGTCAATCACACAGAACATATACAATATGGTTGTCCTCTTGAAAGAGTGATCTACCAAGGTCAGATGAAACCTGAAGATCTGTGGCTAGCAGGTCCCCTATCAGAATCTGATCTTTTTGATTTCTTGGCTATAAAGGAAATTAAGGACTACATCAATTCTATTTCTGGTCTATGGGAATCCTTAAGAATGGCCCCCTTTTTACTTAGATAATGTAGGTGGGACAAATGAGGTCTGATTAGGCACTTGATAAATGTTAGTTCCTTTGTCTTATTTACTTATCTTCTTAGTTATTTGTCCCATCATTTATTCATCCATCCATCCATCCATTCATTTATTTATTTATATATATATTAGATCTTATTTATTCATGAAAGACACAGAGACATAGGCAGGGGGAGAAGTGGGTTCCCTATGGGGAGCCCAATGTGGGACTCGATCAAGTGAGTTGAAGAAGATGCTCAACCACTGAGCCACCCAGGCGTCCCCCATCTATTTGTTTATTTATTAAGTTAAATAATTCTTGACTACCTACTCTGTGCTGGATACATCTTATCCCCATATTTATAATAAGAGTTTAATTTGTATCTTGCTGCAGTGATTGTATTTTTCTCGGCATTGGAGAGGGCGATGAGAAACACATTGGAGTGAGGAGCAGTATAATGGTGAGGGTGATATTTGGTGAATCAGTGGAAGGCTCATTGAACTGCTCACAGAAGGAACTGCCCTCTCTAATTCTGAGCAGCTCAACCTAGCTACCTCTGACACCCAAAATAAACAACCAGGCAAAGATCTGAACTGCTGCTTTTATGCCTCTCCCAGCATGCCCAAACCCAGAGGGTGCAGGGAGGGACCTTCACAACATCTCCCCCTGACCCTGCCCTCTGAGGCTCACAAAATGTTTCTTTTTCCCCTGCTCATTCCTAAGACTTTCTCATATACCATCATCTGTCACCGGGATGTTGACAGCTCAGAGTAAACCAGCTTTAATTCTATGGATTATTTTCCTCTGTCAGTTTAAGAAGAAAAAAAAAAAGGAAAAAGAAGTCTGCTCTCCTTGAAGGAGGGTAAAAAACCAGAGGCATAAAGAGACAGTGTCAGAAATCTTGGGGCCATCAGCTTGTCTGAAGAGTTCTGTAAGCTCAGGTTCACATTAGTACCCAAATGTTAAACAAACAAACAGATGGCTTGTCTTGTGGATGTTTTTAGTTTTGCAGCTCTGCATTGGCCGTGTTTTAAAAAGAACTGCTGCTGAGAATGGAGTATACATCGTGCCTACCCTGCAGATGCCTGGAGTCAGCCCATCCAGGTCAGGGACTCCAACCTGGTTCTTCAAAAACGGGAGTGGGAGTGGGAGTGGGAGTGGGAGTGGGTAGCCTGTTTTCAGTATTTCCAAAGCCTAACAGATCCTGCCTGTTTGTCCATAAGAAGACTGCAAGAGCTGCCAAAGCATCCAATGACTTCGCTTTGGGCTGGGATGATATTAACCCAGGCTGGTTATGTTTGTCACTTCCCAGCAACCACTAACCTGACTTGGCAATCAGGGGCTTCTTTGATTTATGGCACATAGGCAATAAATCAATTGTTTGATTAAACCCAGATCATTTGTTGGATAGGTAAGAATACAGCCACAGGATGGAGATAACGAAAGGTGAGATTGATGGGGAGACAGATGGAAATTGTCCACCAAGACTTCATTGGTAGAGCATTTCTCCAGCTTTCCTGCATTCAGGCTATGAAAAGTACCCTCAAGCGGTCCGTGCAATAGAAACGTTCAGACCTTCCCATAGGGGAAGAGTGGGGTGAATGGTCCAAACCTTCACCTTCCAGCATGCTCTAAAAGGTCCAATTGGGGCTCTTTCAAGGCCGGGCTGTCTCCCAGTGAGATCTCTGGAAGGATGAACTTTTTCACAAAGAAAGAGGATGAAGAAGGGAATATTGTCAGTAGGGAAATGTATTCCTGGCTGGCCACGAAGTGTTAAATCCCCTGTTGGATTCTCTGCCTCATGTTTGTTTCATGCTTCTTGCTGATGGAGCCATCAGGAGCACCGCAGCAACAGCAGGCAATTGCCAGCTGGTCTCGAGGTGGAGGGAGCCTTCCCAGCGGTAGATGGCACCACAAGCCTGTGTTTGAAGCAGAGGCTCACTTTAGGGCAGCTGCATTCCGCCCGCCCCAAGAGGTTTTTATTCCTCTTGAATTTTAACCAATTGTGCTAAGTCTTTTGTCTCCAAAAGAACAGAAATAGGTTTCCTCTTTCTCTGTAATTGATTTTAAGTTTCCTTTTGTTCTAGCTCTGCTAAAAAGAGGAAAGAGCCCTATTTCAGGGGTTGACCTGCTTGAGACTTCTATTAGGTGGCCCAAATAATTATACCCCGAAGACAAACCTGTTCCCTGAAAACTACTCAGGAGCAATGCTGGTGCTAGTTAACCCGCTGACACGCCTCCGGGGAGCAGTCGTCTGCCCCGGGGATGTTTTGGCCTTCTATTCCAAACCAAATTGTTTGTTTATTGAACAAGAATCATCTGCTGTTACCATCCCCTCAGGACTGCTTGGCATATTTTCAAAGGGGATAAATTTGCCCTTTGGCTTTAAGGCCCCATTACTAGATTCTCAATTGCCTTTTTTTTTTTTTCAAGTAATAACATCACCTATTGAGGACAAACACCCTTAAATGTGTATTCAGTTATTTGTTCAATAAATAAACAGTATTACCATTTTCATGGTCTTCCTTGCATTACCCCGTGTTGCTTATGACAGCAGCTCCCCAAACAATTATGACTCCTCAGCCATGGCTCTCTCTAGCTTCCTGAGAGGATGTGTGAACGTGGCTACACTCTGCTTAAAGCACTCTTCCACCTTCATTTGGCTAACATCACTACATTCTCCAGTTCTCAACCTGTCACTGTTTCATAGGTCTGTCAATTGTCAAGGTCACGTCCAGATAAGATATCTCCCATAACACCCTGAATTTGCATCATTATTGTCTTTTTAACATTTTATAATAGCTACCTGTTGATGAATCAGTATCTCCCCCACCACCACTACCACCTCCACCTCTCCAAAGAATAGAAGCTTCCCAAGAGCAATGCCTCCGTCTGGCTTACTTTACCCTATAGCATGAAAGTGCTTAATCAATATTTATTGAATTAAATAATTGTAGAACTAAAACAGTGCAACTTCTAAACTTACTTTCCTTTTTTTATATATATCTTAAGAAACATTTTATTTTGGTTCCCAATTTGCAGCCTTTACATTTATTCTCTTACCTCCTAATTTTTTTATTCTTTTATGTAAATTCAATAATAATGTAATGCAAAGTATAGCTTGCCTATAATTACAAGCTTTAGGAGAATCTTCTGTGACCTTTCTCCTTCTGAGGTGAATTAAGATCATTTGTGTTGTAGTGCTTGTTTTAAAAAAAGGCAATCTCCTTTCTCCCTGGACATCTGGCTGGTATCATCTAATTTTGCCAGTTTAAAATGAGAGGCAGAGTTGTCAACCCATTTAAAAAGCAATGAACTTTAAAATTGATGATAATAAAGTGGCCAACATCTAATTTTGAGACTCACCAAGTCTCAGTGTCTGTATTTCTTACCCTGCTTTGCCACCAGGGAGGGATCAATTGTTTGCCTTCCTAAACTGATTGCCATTAAAAAGAAACAGAAGGCATGACTCTGAAACAAAGCTCTCAGCCTTGGGCTCTGGGCCCTACAAGTCAAAGTGGGATGGATTACTTTGGCCCGGATCCTGAGGCTGTGGATGTTAGGTGGATGTCTGGTGCTTCTGGAGGATACATGGGAGGTAAGGAGGTAAATGGGCCATGAGGATTGAGCAATTAAGGATAAAGCTCCTGACTCCCAGGTGGCTCAGCTGGTTATGCCTCTGCCTTGGGCTAAGGTCATGATGGGGGGGGAGGGGGGGGAGGGTTCTGGGCTAGAGCTCTGCTTCTCCCTCTCTTTACCACTCTTACTTTATCTCTCTCTCTCTCTCTCTCTCTCTCAAACAAAATCTTGAAAAGAGAAGAGAAGAAAAGAGAAAAAAAGGAAAGGAAAGGAAAGGAAAGGAAAGGAAAGGAAAGGAAAGGAAAGGAAAGGAAAGGAAAGGAAAGGAAAGGAAAAAGGAAAGGAAGGGAAAGAAAAAAAGAAAGGAAAGGAAAGGAAAGGAAAGGAAAGGAAAGGAAAGGAAAGGAAAGGAAAGGAAAGGAAAGGAAAGGAAAGGAAAGGAGAAAGGAAAGGAAAGGAAAGGAAAGGAAAGGAAAGGAAAGGAAAAAGGAAAGGAAGGGAAAGAAAAGAAAAGAAAGGTCCTGACGGCTAGATCTAGTAACTCAGTTTAGCAGATCCAGTGTGAACTGGGAGGTGGTGAACCAAAATCTGGTTGTGGCTTAGGCCCATAGTGCCAGCGGGCTTCTCACTTCAGCTGCCTGGTGAGGGACTCTTCACAGCAAAGGAAAGGTAGGTTCTGTTCATTGTTTGGTGTTTTCTTATTTGAACTTTGTTCTAAACCACACGGTGGCCTGAGATACAGAATACCGCCTTCATGAAAGAACACACAGTGGTGCTGCCTGTCTGCCTTCTGTTGGTTTTGAGTTGTGCTCACCATTCCAAAAGCACTAGGAATGGAAGCCGAGGAATAGAAGACCAGTCTCCCTGTCCTTGGAATGTACCTTGGGTGAGCATGGAGAAAGGGAGAAAAAAAAGATTATTTAACTAGTCCTGGTGTGCTGTGAGGCATTATATTTTTCAATTTAAATATTATATAGTGAGGGATGCCTGGGTGGCTCAGTGGTTGAGCATCTGCCTTCCACTCAGGTCGTGATCCCGGGGTCCTGGGATCAAGTCCCACATCGGACTCCCCGTGGGGAGCCTGCTTCTCCCTCTGCCCGTAACTCTGCCTCTCTCTGTGTGTCTCCCATGAGTAAATAAATAAAGTCTTTAAAAATAAATAAATAAAAATTTAAAAAATAAAAAGTATACAGTGAACTCCAAGGTATTTGAAAATCATTGGGGTACAGTGGAAGTGTTTGAACCATGGAGACAAGACAGGGACCTAGGTTTGAATATTTCTCTGCCAACTTTGTGAGACCTCGGGCAAAGCATTTAGCCTTTCAATTTTCTTATCAGCAAAACAGATAAATATGTCTCGCTTACAAGATTAGAGTAGGGCTTTAAAAATAATGAATGTCCCTGCTATAATATGGGTGAATCTTGGAAGCATGATGTTAAAGAATTCAGTCAACAAAAGGTCACATTGTGTATGATTTCTTTTATATATCCAGAATAGGCAAATCATGGAGACAGTAAGTAGATTAGTGGCTGCCAGAGGCCGAGCAGGTGAGGCAAGTGGAAAGTGACTGCTAGTGAGTAGGGGTTTCTTTTTTGATGTAATGAAAATGCTCTAAAATTAGATAGCGATGCAAGATGCACAGTTCTATGAATGTACAAAGTGAATTGTACACTTTTTTAAATGAACTATATTATATGCAAATTATCTCTCAAAACTTCTAAAAGCTCTCGGCGACATTAAGCAAACCAATGTATACCAAATATTTGTGACAAATTTAAGTGCTTATAAATGTTCTTAATTCCCCTTTTTAAGTTGGGCTTTTAACTTTTTTTATTGATTTTTTTTATTGCAGTGTAATTGACCTATAACATCATCTTGGCCTCCGGTGTGCAACATAATGATTCATCATTTGTATATATTATAAAATGATCACCACAAGGATTCTAGTCAAATTAGTCACCTTGTGTAGTTATAACCTTGCATCCTGAAGTTTGACTGAATTTGTTTCTTAGTTCTAACTGTTTTGGGGTGGTGTCTTTGGGGTTTTCTATACTTAATAACACATCATCTACAATAGTGACATTTTTACTTTTTCAATTTGGATCCCTCTCTTTTTCTTTTTTCTCTTTCTTTCTTTCTTTCTTTCTTTCTTTCTTTCTTTCTTTCTTTCTTTCTTTTACTTATTTCCTGTCTAGCTGCTCTGGCTCAGACTTTCACTACTAGGTTGAATAAAAATGATAGGAGTGGGTTTCTTTGTCTTGTTCCTGATTTTAAAGGAAAAGTCTTCAGCTTTTCCCCACTGAGTATGATTTTAGCTGTGGGTTTGTCATATATGGTCTTTATTATGTTATGTTCCCTCTATACCCACCTGGTTGAAAGCTTTTATCATAAATGGATGTTGCAGAATTTACTTTTTCATATAACCATGATACAATCTATTATTTTTAGAGGCCTCTCATTCACTTGAATTTCAACATATTGTTTTGTTTTCAATGGGGGGATTATAATTAGAAAATATGGAGACCTGTATAAATCACTAAGTCATTAGAATATGTCATGGTATCATCTATATTACAGTTTTCTGTGGGGAAATATTGTCTGAGTATCATAGCTTACAGGATCAAGTTTAAATAACCTTTTTGTAAGTTGAGTTATTCTAAAATCTGGGTTTATTTTACCTCCCACCTTTCTTGCCCAGTTGGTACTCTGCTCTCCCATCAGGTATGTCACTCACTTTTCCAGATTTATGCCAATCTCCTCTGACTTTTGTGACTTAGTCTGACCTCTTGATTTAGGATGACATCCCTGGTATCTCTGTTCATGCAGTTCCTGCTCAGGCTCACATATGCACTCAAGTCCTCTCTCTGTTAAAAGGTTTCTCCCCACCATTGAAAACCACACTGATTCCCCATCTCTAAAAGCCCTGAGGATCTGTATCCAGTGGGACCATGACTCCCAAAGTCAAAACCACCACGAGGTTAAAATGGATAGTGCTAGGAAAACAGGCTTAATGCTAACTGAAAGTATGAACCGTACATTGTATTTTTTTCTCTAATTATTTCTGGTTTATAAGCATATTCTCTCCAACCAAAACTTAAGCTACTCAAAGAAAGCTTTACGTTCTATGTCTCTGATATCTTGCAAAGTTCCTGATATGATCCTAAGCAGTAGAACTTCAAAAGTTGATTTGTATAGGGTAGACCACTCCATAAGCTGATGATTAAGAATACAAAATTAATACTAAACAATCTATTATTTCCCCTAGTTCTAATCTCAGCCTTATTACAGAAAGGGCCCATGGGACCTAAGAATCCAAGAGGTCCCAGGCCTCTGTCTCTTCCTGACACCAAGGAGACTTTGGGCTAACACTTTAATAGGGACTCGGTGTTTCCCTGAGGGCAACACTCAAAGCAGGACTTTAAAAGCAAGGAAAAGAACTGCACAGGATTCTAGGGATCTAGACCAGACAGCCCCTAAAAATACCTTTCCTCATCCCTGCCCCATCTCACGTATACATATGCGTGAGAATCTGTAATACCCTGTCTGATTTAGGCATTGGCCAAATAACCCTGCCTGTTACTGGGCTAGTCACTTAATTCTGCTCCATTTCCTGAGCATTCAACCAAAGGAAGATGTAAAGTGTTTCTAGATGGCTCGCAAATTAAAAACCAGAAGGTTTTCTGCAGTTTCCAAAGCAAAACCAGAAAAACTGAAAGATGACTGATAGGATTAATATAGTTATTGGCATTAGGACATTGTTATTTTATTGCTGGTATCAGAGTGACATCATTTTTCATAAAGACACCATAATTGCCTTTGAATGTCATAAAAGGTGAAATTCATTCTCATGGAAATTGAAGAGAACATTGCAAAGCTTTAGTCAAAACGGGACTAAATGATACAGATGATAAAATGTACTGGCTTTAAATTTCTGTCCATAAACCAGGAGTGAAACTACAGAGAATTAGGCTTGAGATGAAGACTGTAATATCCTCAAATTAGTTTAGGCATTCCTCTAATCTCATTTTTTCATGGTGTAGAACTATTCATTGGGAAATCTGTTTTCCTTCATTGGCCAATATTTCAGCTGCCTACTGCCCAAATGAAAATACTAAAAGGGGGAGGGCAGGAAGACAGGAGTGGAAATCTGTCTTATTGGGAATGGCAGAAGCAACTCACTTCACACTAAAGCACACAAGACCAAAGATAGAAAGCAACCAATGTGTGAAAGTTCTTTGCTCAAAATATTTAGGCTCTCGTCGGCTAAGCTGTCAGAAATTCTTAAAGACAAATCCTAGAATCCATCACATACAAATTCCTTTTTCAGCCAGCTGAAGTGATAAAGTCTGGACAAGGGTTTAGAAATTCCTTGCTATTACGGTATATGTCAAAGTCCCCCCCCACCTTTGCCCCTCCTCAACGTGAACCCTACTAGGAATCCCTTCTGCTGCCAAGAGCCTTGGAAAACCTTTACGTTATTAATTTTTCCATGGATTCATTGTGTTTTGGAAGCCTCACAAGAAGCTGAGCGCAGAGTTTGAGGGCAATAAAACAGTCAGAACAAATGGCAAACCTTTCAGTTTGGCACCACGGAATGCAGCGTGCATCTGTGCATTCCTCTCTTTGCGGCTGGAAACTTCTCAAATCTGGTCCTCAGTTTATGTTACTCGGGCAAATGGTCCTCTAGTTACTCTATGGGAGGGCTTTAAGAAGGACAAGATTACGGGCCAGTGATTCTCAATTTTCATGCGTGTACAGATAGTACTTGGGAGTCTTGCTAAATGCATATTGTGATTTAGTAGGTCTGTGTCGAGGGCCTCAGACTCTGCAATTCCAGTGAGCTCCCAGATAATGCCGATGATGCTGGGTCATGGACCACACTTTGAAATGAAAGGGATTAGCTCACCTTCCAACCACACGGAGCATCCTGCAATTTAGTCAATGTTTGCATTTGACTTTATGAAAATAAATTTGAGATTAGTCCAGTTCACAACGTTTGAGAAAAATAAAATCCAGGTCATCTCCATTTGGGGCCAGTATTTACAAGGAAGTAAAATAGGTATCAATTAGCCTGGGGGATGAGGTGGGTGGGCCAGAAAGAATCGTTTGATCTTTTACTTAAGCGCTTTTCATTTTCATTTTCCAACTGTATATTTTGCTTCCCCGTTTCAAGTAGCCAGCGCCAGTTTTATCTTGCAGTTTTATTAAAAAGCACATCTTAGCTAAGTAAAAATCAGTCCCAGAAATGTCACTGTAGCCCATGTGCATCAGGCACGAGGATTAGAGCAGAGCTGTGCTTGGCCTGTTTTATTTTGCTCACCCAAAAAGAATCTCATGTTCAGTTCCAACGCAGATGTCATTTGGGGTGATATTTTATAGAAATTCCAGTAATTAAACTCACTAAACTATGACCAGCTGGTGTTAACCCTCCTGTTAGGTCACAAATTGCTTCCTTCTCTTATATAAGAGGGTATGTGAAGAGTTCCTCCAATCTGAATGAGTTACAAGCTCTCAAGAAAATGACCTCAGGAGGCTCAAGCTCAGCATGCAGAGTGACCAGAAAGGGACTTGTGTGCGTCTGTATGTGCACCATCCACAGGCATATGCACTAAACACAGGCTACATGAGGTAAACAGAAACAGGAAAGGCTGAATTTCAGGTGTTGGCTCAGAAATATTAGCATCGTTACTCGGGGTGGGGAATAAGAAAGTAGTTTACCAAAAGGTCCAGAGAAGGTCAGAAGAAATCCAAAATCCATTTAAAAAATGCCATTGAAGACTCTGCCCTCTGCATCCCAGACAACACTTAAAGATGTAAGTATTTACTAAGCACTGCCATATGCGTACCAGCCGTACACACATAGAAGAGCCAAAGGCTTAGTAAAATGAATGTGTTCATGCAGCTAATATTTACTGATGCCTTCTACTAGGAATACAGCCATTACCATCAAGGGACCTCTTGGGTAGGAAAATTGTTTAAGGACTCAACGGTGTCTTCTGTCCCCAGAGATTAAAGCTTAGAGGATCCATGAGTTACAGACAGTAGCATTATTTGCCCATATAAGATAGGGGCAGACCTTAATGTGACTCCAGGTGTCAAGAGATTCGTGAAAAAGTGGAACTTGCACTTCATAGAATGTGTAGAAGCAGCAGAGCTGAGAAGAAGTATTTGCCCATTGGGATGTTTAATAAACATTTGGGATGTTTAATAAACCCAGTAAACAAAAAAAAATAAAAATAAAAATGCATATATGTATGATATATATGTGTATATATATATCATATATATGTGTATATATATCACATATTTATTTTTTATTTTTATCTTCACTTATGCTTTGAGGTCCAGGTCAGAGGTGAGATTTGCCATGAGTATTTCTGGATCCCTTCCCCAAATCTCTCCCGTCTTTGCACTTGTAGCATGTCCATCTGCTATTTAGCCAGCAAGGTCTTCCCTTTATCTGTGGCCATTTTGTACTCAACAACCACACATGAAGGTCCTAAAGGCCATAAATGATTTTTAATGATCCTTCAGAGACCCCTACGAATCGATAGAAGAGCTTCTAGTGACCACATAACCTGCTATCTTTTAGATTACAGTCATCTTATTAATTGTACAGGGAAATTATCTCAAAACATCAAAAATGCAAAGAAGAAAATAATCCAGGTCACTTGAGACAAATTTGCTTAAAGTTTTCAAGGCTACAGAGCATTGGGCATTCTCCAAAATGAATGATAACATGACTTCCCCCTTCTGTAATGCAGTCTTACTAAACTCGTTGCAGTTTAAATTCATATACCTTTTAATGCTTCCACTTCTAGGAATTTTTTTTTCTACAGTTATGCCCATGTATGCAATGATCTATGGACAAGGATATTCATTGCAGCATTGTTTTTGGTAGCAAAATACTGAAAATGTGCGTTAGTATAGGAATGATTAAATGAGTTCTGCCGTGTTCATTGGATAAAGGATGATGCGATCAAGAAAAAAAAAGGAAATGAGCTCCAAGACATACAGTTAAATTGAAAAGAAGTCTACCACATAGCAGCAGACGTCACTGATACATTTCAAAAGGAATGTATACACACATGACTAATTATAAGCACACATATTCTCTTTTTAAAGATGTACAATAGGGACTCCTGGGTGATTCAGTCGGTTAAGTGGTGTCTGACTCTTGATTTTGGCTCAGGTCATGATATCAGGGTCCTGGGGTTAAGCCCCATGTGGGGCTCTGTACCCAGAAGGGAGTCTGCTTAAGTTTCTCTCTCCCTCTGCCCTTCCCCCTACTCGCTCGATCTTTCTAAAATAAAAAATCTTTTTTAAAAAACATAATAGATGTCAATAAACTAGAAACAATAATTGCCTCACATAAGGAAATTGAGGAGTTAGAAGAGAGCCTTAAATTATCAGGGAGACCATTCTGAATAGTTTGCATGGTTTTTACCCTGGATCCACATTGGTTTCTAAGATGAGTTTTATAGAATTACTGCTCAGGAGTATTTTGGATACCACAAGAGGAGTCACATCCGGCTATAATATTTGTGCAACAATCCAGTCATCATTTCCTCGTTCTGCCTCAGGATGGCAGTCTAGTCCTTCCACACTTTCATTATTCCGGTGAAAATTTAATTTGGATTTCCTCCGAATGTTCTCTGACTTCATCGGCAACGTCCTGAGTCCACAGTGAATTCAATTATTAAGGAGCTACTTCCCCAGAAGGAAGACTTTGATTTTATTATATTTAATCCACTTGATCTTTTTCTTTTCTTTCTCTCTTTTAAACTCTTCCCAGCACAGTTTGGTCTCCCCCACAGCAGAATGCCCAAGCTATGGTGGGGTTTTCCCCCCTTCCCAGCTGGGTGGGTGCTCGGTGTCCAGGACCTTCCCATGGCTGGGGAATACCATGTGGACTCCTACCTGAGATGTACATGCCTTGTTTTCTCATTATTCTACATTGTGTTTTTATTTGTATTCTCTTCTTAACCCCATTCCTTCAGTTCTGCATATTCGTCCATACCCCTTACAGTATTTTTTTCCCAATAGAATATTTTCCAACAGAATTTTGTGTGAATATCCATATGGTCGTTCAACCAGGACTTCTCTGACTTAAGAGGTTGGGAGGAGATGCTTTTTTCTCCCCACTGCGCACATGCCCCTTACTCCACACTCTTTCTCCCACCCGTTCTGTGGGCAATTTTGAAGTGTCGTCAATGGATGCCTGCCTTTCCACAATAAAGTTTGAAAGCCCCTGTCTAGAGCAAGGAAACCCAGCCATAACTCAAGCTCAAGTCAATAAATAAATAAATAAATAAATAAATAAAAGGCAAAGAAAGAGAAAGAGGCAAAGTATTATGGTAAGCTAAGAGAAAATGTAGCTCCAGAATTCAAGTCTTCTTGTCTGAACTACAGACAATGCCTAAAAACATTTTGTGCACCAGCCTTCCAGGAAGACTGCAGCACAGTAGTTGAAAAACAGCTGAACAAGTTTCTGCCTGCCAAAAAACCTACTATTTTTTAAAAGTGAGACTAAATGGAATTTTAACTTTATGATTCCAGGAAAATATGTCATCAAAGAATTGTTTTCTTGACATTAAATTTTTTTTTTCTTTCACTTGATGTGCTAGAAATCTCTCTAACTCTTGACAAGCTCTCCTTCTCCTGTCTCAGGCAGGGTTAAGACAACCATAGGGTTCTATCCTTTCAATGGACAGCCCCCTTCAGAGGTAGGAATACTTAACAGAAAGTACCAGGGCCTTGGAGGCTAGCTAAGCTCCAATCTCAAATTGGCCATGAACTTGAGCACGGTGCTTAGCCACATTGAGCCTCAATTCCTCCCTTATAAAATGAATAGTTTGCATGGTAATGTTTGGACAGCTTGGTGCAGTAGTTGAGGCATACAGTCTGAAATCCAAATCCTAGCTCCAGCACTTTCTAGGTCTGTTATGTTCGGTAAGTCTTAACCACCTCAGTTTCCCCATCTGCAAAGTAAGGCAAATACTAGTACCTACCTCAAAGATTGTTTAAAAAAAATCAGCAAGTTATTTTTGTAAAGGATTTAATAAGTTCTACATAAGAATTTGCTAAATAATAACGCATAATAGCATTATATAATGATATTTAAATTATACCAAAAAGCAATTAGAAGAGTAAATGGTAAGTGCTATGGATCAGGAATTATCCTCTATAATGTGATATTTTTATTACTGTTCATATACATGCATTACTTTGATATTTTTTAAATGCTTTAAAAAATTAAATTCACAGTACTAGATATGAGGTATTGGTTAAATTACTTAATCCCACTGAATATGTTCTTCTTCCATAAAATTAGGACCATATCCTCATTGGTTGTTTGTTCCCTTCCTATCTCTTACTGGAAGGAAGCACTGTTTCCAAAACATAGAGGACAACTAGCCATGTACCCTTGGAAAGTAATGAAATCTTTCTCACTCTATTTTCATCAGGATGGCACTAGATCTCTGAAGTCCTTTTCAGCAGCAAAGCCAAAGCCTGAGATTTTGCTACCTTTTAAGCTAAGAAAAATACAATGTATTATCTTACACGTCTGCAGGTTTGAAGTCAACACAGGTCTCACCAGGCTAAAACCAAGGCCATGGGAGAGCTATGTTCATTTCCAGAAGCACTGGGGGAGAATTCGTTTCTAGCCTGTTCCTGCTTCCAGAGGCTGCCCTCATTTCTTGCTTCTGACCCTCCTCCAGCTTCAAAGCCAGTGTCAGCTGGTCCAGTCCTTTCACATTATCCCAGTCTGACCTCCTCTTCTACTTTTTTCCTTCTTGGTCTTTAAACAACGCCCCCCCCCCCCCCAGCAAACACACACACACACACACACACACCTACACACTTTACTTACTGTAATGGAGGTGAAATTCATTATATAAAATTAGCCATTTTAAATTGAACAATATAGTGGTATTTGGTGCATCACAATATTATGCCATCATGACTACTCTCTAGTTCCAGACATTTCAGCATCCCGAAAGGAAATCCCAATGCTCAATAAACAGTGGCTCCCCAGGTACTGCCCTGTGACAACCAGCAGTGTGGTTTCTGCCTCTATGGATTTACCTATTCGGGATATTTCATGTAAATGGAATCATAGAGTATGTGACCATTTGTGTCTGGCTTCTTTCACTTAAGGGTTTTGAGGTTCATCCACATTTTACCCTGTATCTGCACTTAATTCCTTTTCATGGTTGAGTAATATTCCAATGTGTGATATACCACAATTTGTTTACCCAACATTCATCCATCGATAGATATTTGGGCTGTTCCCACCTTTCGTCTACTGTGAATGGTCCTGTTATGTACATGTTTGTGCAGACACTTGAATGCCTGTTTTTATTTTTATTTTTTTAGAGAGATACCAAGCAGTAGAATTGTTGGGCTGCATGGTAATCCTACATACAGTTTTTTTGAGGAACCACCAAACTGTTTTCCACAGCAGTTGAGCCAAGTTACCCCTGATTTTAATACATCTCCAGAGAGCTACAGTCTCTGCCTTTCATGCAGCCCCCTTCTGCTAATATCTCTCGGGATCACAGGGGTTCCTCTGACATTTCCTAACACAGAAAGCCCCACTAAAAAATACCCTACACTTGCAAAACTGCCTGAAACTCCTAGGAGATTGACAAGGCTTTCTAAGGAGATTTAGACCTTTAGGAACTTTGATGTAGAGCTGCTACTCTGTAACAGACACACGCTCAAAATATGTTAGGTGTTTTCAAAGTGTGAGAAATAGTGTAAGGTCAAATGAGCCAGCTGGCTTTTAGAAGTTGAAAAGCAAAACAATGACAATTCCACAGTCTTCATAAAGTATTTCTTTACATCAAACCTCTTATTCGTTTAGCAAAAACATGTTAACTGCCTGCTATTTACGTAGCATTGTGCACTGATTAAAGAGCATGATCCCTGTTACCAGAGAACTCATGATGTAGATAGGAAAACAGATGGTAAGCAGATAATTATGTGTGAATGTGACAAGAGCTAAGAATAGGGTATGGACTAAGTGTTGTGGGGGTGCAGATGGAGGAGTTTACCATGCCCAAGAAGCTGAAAAAAAAGGCTTGACAGGAAAAGAGATTTTCAGGTTGACCATAAAGTGGGTATAGGAATGTGGTCATCAGACATGGGCTGAGAGGTAGATGCTAAGATCGAAGGCTTGGGAGTTACACGGTTGCAGGACATAGTTAGGGAATCCTTAAATAATCAGGTGTATCTAGAAATACCAGGTGTGTGGAGGGGACTATGAGAGGGTCAAACTGACGAGTACCTTCTTCTTATTACCAGCCAGCAGCGAAGTGCCCACTGCCAGGCATGTGGCCATCCCCTTGGAAAGCAGCCACTCCCCACAGGGGAAGTCTTCTGGGGTATCAGTAGCCCACTGGCTTAGCATTGCACATAGAGGAATATATGACTTACTTCTGGGGGCAGCATTTAGGAGATTTCGAGACCTCAGAATGGTGTTTCTCTGAATTTCTAAATGCATTTGTCAAAATCCTAGAAAGCTCCATAGTAGAATATATGAACATTTAAGCTTTGGAATTGAACAGGCTAGGGTGATTGCTATTTTTAAGTATCGGTTTTCTTACCTGCAAAATGGGTCTCATGAAAATATATACCATAAGTTTCAAGAGGATTAAATGACCAAAACGTGCAGACAGTTCTTCACACAGTACTCAGCACATGGTGAGCATTTATAAATGTGGCCTAATGTTATTCTTAATAAGAAGCTCTAGGGAGTCAAACTGATTTGGTACCTGGGAAAACTATATAATTCAACTTTCTCTGGATCAATTATGGCCTCAAAAGCTTCATCACTGAAATCGTGAGGAGACCTGGATTTTTTTCTTAGGAAGCTTAAGAAGAAAAAAATCTATAATTTCTGGTTCTGTGTAGAGCCCTAAATAGATTGCTTCTTGTGAGAATTTTCTAAGAAGTATTCTCAGCTGAGAAAGCACACATCACTGTGATAATATTTCCTATATTTCTTGGGCATTTCCCTGGAAAAGTTCAAGGGTGAGTAAGGGAGAGAACTCAAGCTTTTAATAACTGTAGTTTCCTATTGGTTAACAGAATTTCAAATATATTACATTAGTGTTTGCTATTCAAATCCTTGCAACTTCTTGGACTTGTACATTGCATACCATCTCAATAACTCAGCGAAAGCAGAACCTGCCTTGACGGCACTCTGTCCTCAGGTGAATTTAAATTTTAAAAAAGGGAGATTATTTTGACACAGCTTAAAAGCTTTTCTTCGAAATCTGTCACACCTAAAAACTGTCCAGGCAGAGGTTTATTCCTTCCAGTACGACAAAGAAGAAGACAGACCAAAGAGATCCAGTTCACACACCAAGCATGGCTAGGCTTCATTCAAAAAAGAACTGGTAAGAACCTTGGAAATATTACTAAATTTACATAAAGAGAAATAATGGGGAGGCAACATAAACTGATCATGGGAGCCATACATGGGATGTAGGAAACATGCCTGGTCAATAATTAACGATAAATTTAGGAAAGCAGAAAATTCTGTATATATACATTTTTTACATGAAGAGCATCTTCTCCTAATGAAAGATTTTTTAGTTTTTGTTTGGTGTGTGTTTTTTGTTTCGTTTTGTTTTGTTTTAACAAAACCAAGAATTGCTCACCACCATGGCATTGTATGACTAATTTGCCTAAAGTTATTACCCATTAACAATTCATTGATGTATAACTGTATTTCCATTGATAAACCAATGAACAACTCAGGATCATTTCTTCATTTGCTCTATGGCTGTTTCTTGGTTATTCGTAGGACTGTAATCTGCAGGAGATGTTCTCTGAAAATGTCTAAGATCTGTCCCTAGCGAATGCTGCATTTTCATCACACTTACAAATGAGGAATAAGGTCTTTAGTTTAAAAATCAAACAAACCTTGCAACCTTTTGAAACCTCCATACTTTAGATCTTGCCACTATTTTGGAAAATCATCCACTTCATCTTTTTTAATAGTTAATTTCCAATTGACTGCTCAAAGAGTGAGTTTTTCTTCAATGTCAAATACTCTGACATTGGCCTGGGTCATTTTGAATCTGTTCACAGTGTTAGATGACTCCAAACAAACAAGAAAACTTTGTACAGAAGAAAAACCATGTCTTAAAATTGGTTTTCTGTTCAATTCCAATAATTTACTTGTTTATAATTATCTTTCTATTACACTGGCTGTTTGTCTTTATGTGAGAGACACTGAGCTTCATTAGCCATCGCAGCAAGCAAAGAGAATGTAGAACTATTGATCCACTAGCAAAGCACCTGGGGGATGTGGGGATGTTATAATTATGGGTTGATGAATTAAAAAGCTTTCACTGTAGTTTTCAAAGCGAGTCAAAATTATCTAAACAAATAGTTTCTGTGGTTGTCTCTTTTTTTTTTTTTTTGAGATTTGCTCTGATGTCCTAACCTTGAAGACTTATCCCTGAAACTAAATTTCTGACTGTACTGTAATTCTCTTTTAAAAAATAAATAAAAATAATCTATGCACTAGAAGCAGTGGAATCCCATAAGAAGAAGGTGACTAGGTTACCAGGATAGAGTGTTGAATTTCCTGTGACAATTGCAATTGCCCGAGTATCAGAAGTTGGTGATACATTCACGTCTGACCAGTAGAAAGGTTCACAATAATTAAGATAATTAAATCATTGGGATAGCACTATTTGTGAATAAATGGAGAAAACAGTGAGTAATCTGGCAGAGCCAAAGCACTTTACAGTAGGACACAGGTAAGTGCAACCCTGTGGGCCAAGGACACCAATCCCATTTAGGAAATATTGAAAGTACAATTTTACCCTTAGTTGGCCTTGCTGTGTGGTATCTCTTTAAATGAATTCATTTCCCCACCAACATTGATTGCTTTTGCAGTAGGTTATGGAGGATAAGATAAAACAATAGTGACATTATTTGCTCACCAGGAAGTAATATGTCACTAGGGCAAATGAAAACTAGTCCTGATTATCTTTCTAATAAGTTGAGACTATCTCAACTTGTCCTTAAGAATGTCCTTCACTATTATTTTAAACACTATTATTTCAGTCCAAGGCGGGATCCTGGAGTTCCAGGATAGAGTCGCTCATCGGGCTCCCTGCATGGAGCCTGCTTCTCCCTCTGTCTATGTCTCTGCCTCTCTCTATGTGTCTCTCATGAATAAATGAATATTTTTCAAAAAAAATAGAGAGAGACTAAAGAATAGGAAGAAAACACATGCAAAAGCCCTAATGCAGGGGGAAGAGCTTGATTTGGAAGCAACTGAACAGCAGGCTGCTAAGTAGCCATGGGACCACGGGGGCAGGTGATAGGAAACGGTACTGGAGTGGTAGATGGGGGCTGACCAAGCAGGTCAGCCAAAGTGAGATTGTCTTTCCTTTGCCTGTATTCCACTTTCTTCCTTCTGTTACCAGCCAAGTGCAAAACTTTTTATTTTGGACAATATCCTCCCATCAGGAAACACACTGTACTTTCATTCCAGCCCCTTCTGCAGAACAGAACCCTCAGTAAGCACTAGGAGTGCTACTGAGGATAAGTCAATCAGAGAAAGACAATTACATAGTTTCACTCCTATGTGGAATGTAAGAAACAGCACAGAGGATCACAGGGAAGGGAGGGAAAACTGAATGGGAAGTCATCAGAGAGGAAGAAAACCCTGAAGACTCTTAACTATAGGAAACAAGCTGAGGGTTGATGGAGGGTGGATGGAGGAAACAAGAGCGGAGGAGGGATGGGGTCATTGGGTGATGAGCATTAAGGAGGGCATGTAATGTGATGAGCACTGGGTGTTATATGCATCTGATCAATTGAACCCTATATCTGGAACTATTTATGCACTTTATAAATGGCAACACACTTTAGGGCATCTTCTCTCTTCCCCACCACAACCAGAATATTAGTGTAGTCTAGTGTATGAGTGCCTGGGCCATGGCGTCAGTTATACCTGGGCACAAATCAAAGTTCTGCTGCTTCATCAATGTGAGACCTCAGACAAGTCCTCTCATCTTTTTAGATCCCGGTTTCCTCATCTCAAAAAAAAAAAAAAAAAAGGAACACCTATCTCACTTCCTTCATTCTTTGAAAATGAAGCATGGTCACGTGTCTAGATTGCACAGCAGAGGGTCTGGCAGGTGGTAAACTCCCAGTGCATGCACATATTGCAGCTGCCCCACTCCCAATTCTGCAGATAGGAATCTGAGCATCAGAGAGATAAAGCAACTTGTCTAAGATCACACATTTAGGAGAGGCCGAAGGTCAAATTTGGGATGCTTCGTCTAAGTGCTTTTTCCCCTCCGCCACAGGGAATCAGTGCAAAGTGAAAGGAGGTTAATAAACCTGTTTCTGCCCTACGGGAGAGGGTATCATGTACAGCGAGAGGAAGGTCAATTTCTGGGAACATGGGATTAGTTTGGGCATTGATCTAAAAACTCTTACACAAAAATTTCTTAAGGGCATACTTGCTTTCCATTAAGCATGTCTCTTTGCTGTTTCTGCTGAGCAAAGGAAGGGGAAAAATACATCCTGCCCCCCTGCTTTCTTAAAAGGAAAAAAACAAATGGAAGTTTGTGGAAATTGTGTGGGTGCTCTTGACTTATCCTTATCCATCACCCTAAAATGTACTCGTGTGGAAGATAAATAGTGTTATTACATTGAATGCTTAGTACTAAGTTCCAAAAATGCTGACAAGTCACTAATCCCAATAAAATATATGGAACTTAATTATAACTGAAGCACACAGAAGGCAGCCAGGAGATCGCAATCAACAAGATTCACAGAATGAACGCTTTATTCCTCCTGTGAAGGAGGCACAGTTCTCTTTCCTTGTGCCCTTCTGTGCCTACCTTGCCTATCTACCTCTTAATGTGTGACTCCACACTACAAACAAGTGCGCTATAACTCTGAGAAGGCAAATGTTCTCAGTGGCTCATGCCAGGGGATATTCTGAAAGCCCAGAGGCTGCAGATAGTCTGGTGCTACCTCTGTCACCTTAAGCTCAAAGCCACTTCCTGCTATTTCTTCTCCCAAGAAGAGTATCCATCAGGCATTCGACATTGTAGTTTCTTTCCCTGAAATATGATTAGCTTACGAGGCCACCAAAAGAGAAGTTCAGGTAGGTACCAGTTGCTATTAAAGTCTTATTAGTCAGATTTCAGGAGTTGTGGTTCATATGAAAAGGCAGCTTGAACCATTCTCTTACACCATACACAAAGATAAACTCAACATGGATGAAAGATCTAAATGTGAGACAAGATTCCATCAAAATCCTAGAGGAGAACACAGGCAACACCCTTTTTGAACTTGGCCGCAGTAACTTCTCGCAAGATACATCCAGGAAGGCAAGAGAAACAGAAGCAAAAATGAACTATTGGGACTTCATCAAGATAAGAAGCTTTTGCACAGCAAAGGATACAGTCAACAAAACTAAAAGACAACCTACAGAATGGGAGGAGATATTTGCAAATGATGTATCAGATAAAGGGCTAGTTTCCAAGATCTATAAAGAACTTCTTAAACTCAACAGCAAAGAAACAAACAATCCAATCATGAAATGGGCAAAAGACATGAAGAGAAATCTCACAGAGGAAGACACAGACATGGCCAACATGCACATGAGAAAATGCTCATCACTTGCCATCAGGGAAATACAAATCAAAACCACAATGAGATACCACCTCACGCCAGTGAGAATGGGGAGAATTAACAAGGCAGGAAACCACAAATGTTGGAGAGGATGTGGAGAAAAGGGAACCTTCCTGCACTGTTGGTGGGAATGTGAACTGGTGCAGCCACTCTGGAAAACTGTGTGGAGGTTCCTCAAAGAGTTAAAAATAGATCTGTCCTATGACCCAGCAATTGCACTGCTGGGGATTCACCCCAAAGATACAGATGCAGTGAAACGCCGGGACACCTGCACCCCGATGTTCATAGCAGCAATGTCCACAGTAGCCAAACTGTGGAAGGAGCCTCCGTGTCCATCGAAAGATGAATGGATAAAGAAGATGTGGTCTATGTATACAATGGAATATTCCTCAGCCATTAGAAATGACAAATACCAAATACCCACCATTGGCTTCGACGTGGATGGACCTGGAGGGTATTATGCTGAGTGAAATAAGTCAATCGGAGAAGGACAAACATTATATGGTCTCATTCATTTGGGGAATATAAAAAATAGTAAAAGGGAATGAAGGGGAAAGGAGGAAAAATGAGTGGGAAATATCAGAATGGGAAACAGAACATGAGAGACTCCTAACTCTGGGAAACAAACAAGGAGTGGTGGAAAGGGAGGTGGGCGGGGGGTGGGGGTGACTGGGTGACAGGCACTGAGGGGGGCACTTGATGGGATGAGCACTGGGTGTTATGCTATATGTTGGCAAATTGAACTCCAAAGAAAAATTTAAAAAAAGAAAAGAAAAAGAAAAGGCAGCTTGATTTCCTGCCCTAGAGAGATTGGGTCATCTGCCCTCAATCAAAGAAATTTATGGGCCAAGAAAATGTGAATGGAACTGGAAGTAAGTATGTGGGCTTCTGTTGCCCATTCCCTTTGGCTGTCTGGAGAGAGTAGAGTGATGTGTTGGCCCTAACTCACCGTCAGTTCATTCATTCACTCACTCAAAATATATTTTATTATATGATTAACAGTGCCCAGGATATGATTCTTAACATGTATCCCGGAGAACATTAGTCATCCAAGAAATTCATTGAGAAATCTATTTTTGTGATTTTAGAAATAAATTTGGAAATGATGACTATTCTGGTCTCTTCCAAAAGACTCGGAGTACATAAAAGTTCTGAGATGTTCTGCATTCAAATACAAACCAGTTTTATTTATCCAAGCATTTCTCAAACTTGTGATTCCTCTCACCCTTTGCAACTAAACCTATTAACAACTCATGGAATTAACGTTCCATGAAGCAAACTTTTAGTAAAGGCTACATACAACTCTTTATCTAATCAGCCCAAATTATTATGTTTTTAAAGTAGACTCTATGCCTAATGTGGGGCTTGAACTCATGACTCCAAGATCAAGAGTCACATGCTTTACTGCCTGAGCCAGGCAGGTGCCCCCTAAATTATTTTTTAAACTTCCTAAATTTCATATGAAATAAAATTTCTTTCCTACCTAAGCTAAGTACCAAAGAATGAACTTCTTTGGACTTTTGGTAGGAAAATTAAAATCCTGTGTTCCTTTGACCGAGTTTAAGAGTAATGATAGGCAGAGGCCTGCAGGTGGGCGGGTACCAGAGGAACTATGGAGTCTTGCTCCCTACCCCTTTGTGGTGCCAGAATAAGCCATTCTGCAAGAATAGGATCATGTATGGCTTCTCAGCAGAATGTACAATGCTATCAGCATATGCTTACTTGGTGTATTTGGGGTCGTGGAATTGAAAATACATCCATGGATCCTTCCTTCGGAGAGGTTGCAGGCTGGCATGTGGATAATACATGCACAATAAAGATTATGTCACGTGATGGCAAATGTGATTGCATAAGGAAGGTGCAGGTTAAGAGCAATGAATGATCTGAGGAAGAAATTATACTTAACTTGGATAAGAAAGAGATCATGGAAACTATTGTGGAACAAAATAGCATTTAAGACAAGACCTTGAACGGTAGGTAAGCATATTTCAAAGTCAGAAAGCTTTCGATTTATAGGAGACCAAAGAAATTAAAGATATCAGAATGAAAAATGTGTAAAAATACTGTTTCTCAAAATTAAAAAAATTAAAGACACTTTTAGAAATTAAGTTAAAAAAACATAGTTTGTCTTTGCAGACTATTAAGGGAAGTGGCATGATGTAAAAAGTCCTTCTCTTCAAAATAGCTAAGCAGTCTTATTGGATGAATAGTATCTACCCACAAGCAGAGCAACTGATTTGTTTTTAAAACATTAATACAGGACACCTAACTATGAGTGAAATAAAGATTTTGTGCTTGTGTTATTAGGTAATTGCAAATTTTACCATAGTTGTACTTTTACCTGATGCCAAGTATAGATGGAAAATGAAAGGCAAAGATTTTTTTTTAATATGCCAGCAGTTGGACCAGACTGGTAGTCCTATTAAAAGGAAAAACCCAGTCACCTGGAAGCACTTTGTGAATTTTTCAAGTTAGCCAGAATGATAATGTTTGTTTTCTGTGATAATAAATGAAACCAGCTCCTTCTTCTTAACCATACAATCCAATAGGGCTCTCTCATTTATAAGAGGGACACTGAAAACTATTTGTTCCAACCCTCTTCTTCCCCATTCTGATGTTTGAATCTCGCATTTAACATTCCTTGTGCTGAAGCTGATTGGCCATTGCCTTTCTATCATCTTGTGCCCGGCCTGTGCCTCTTCTCTGCCTGCCTCTGTAAGTGCTTGAGATCTTAACCTTCTGAATAAGACCGAAAAGCATTTGGAAGTCCTCTGAAGATATGTGCTAGACCCACCTTAGGGGCCTCACCTCCTTTAGTTGCCCCTGACAGTCATTTCATAGACATTAGCATTTTTTCAAACAATTTATTCAACGGAGAGCGCTTTTACATAAAGCAATTCAATTTTATGTTATGTTGAGCTTCAACTACTTCCAGGCATTGTGCTGATTATTGGGAAAAGAAAATGGAGTAAAATGGATCTTGTTTTCTGGGGCCTCAAAGTCTTTATGGTAATTGTTGTAATTGTCTAGATTAGGGATCTGAAAACTTTTTTCTTAAAGGACCAGAAAGAAAATCTTTTAAAACAAAACCAGTGCTAATATGTAAGTACTTGTGGGACCATTTAAAGCTTAACCATGTTAAAATGTAAAAACAAGGGGCACCTGGTTGGCTCAGGTTGTGATCCAGGGGGTTCTGGGATCGAGTCCTGATCAGGCTCCTTACAGGTAGCCTCCCCCACCCTCTGCCTATGTCTCTGCCTCTCTCTCTGTGTGTCTCTCATGATTGAATAAATAAAATATTTTTTTAAAAAAATGTAAAAACAATGCTTACCTGGTAAACCATAAAACAAACAAAAAACAGGTGGAATTCCAGATTTGGCCCCAAGAACCACAATTCATGAACCTGTGGTCTAGACCCATACTGTCCAGGACAGTGGCCACTAGCCACTGTGGCTGCTGAGTACTTGAAATGTGGTGAGTCCATATTGATATGTGCTGTGTCAAATAAAGGATTTTCAAAACTTAGTATGAAAAACAAGAATGTAAAAATATCTCAATATTTTTTCAGGTAATTAATTATGTGTTGAAAAATAGGATTTTGGATATATTATGTTAAAATATATGTTTAAAATTAACTTCACCTATTTCTTTTAATTTTTTTAAATACAGCTACCAGAAATCTTATATAAGTGGTTCACGTATTTCTATTGGGCAGCGCTGGTCTAGATAACTTCTCTGTTGAGTGGGAAGCAATAGTCCAAAATGGATTCATTCAAAACAATAAAGCAAAACACCTCCTCTCTTCCTCATCCCTTCACCCAGCCAAGAAACTTCTTAGCAAAGTCTTCCCTGGCCTTGGGGAGCCAGTCAGATTTAGACTTCTCTCCATCACTCAGTCACTCCTGTATCATGTTGCTTTATTTTCTTCATGGTATTCCCGAAATTTTCATATTTGTCTATTTCCTTACTCACTCTCAGCCTCCCTGAATGTCAGTTCCACCATAGAAGAACTTTCTCCCATCCTCTTCACTGTACTCTCAGATCAAGTTGGCACTAACTTTTGCCTTGCTTCCCTTGGGTCAAAAACCATGTCAGGCACAGAAGAGGTGTTTAGTAGATATTTTGATTGAATGAAAGAACTATAAACATGGAAAATAAGAAAGGAGATGCTTTGAGGAAACTGAGAGAAAAATTAAGTAGAGGGATGAGGAAACCTTTCATTCTGGTACTTTTTATCCAAGTACTTTGTATTAACATGCAGTGTTCTATTAGTTTCAGGTGTACAATATAGTGATTCAACAATTCTATACATTACTCAGTGCTCATCACAGTGAGTGTACTGTTAATCCCCCTTCACCTATTTTCCCCCTCACCTCATCCCCCCAACACCTCTGGTAACCATCAGTTTGTTCTCTATAGTTAAGAGTTTGGGGGTTTTTTTGGTCTCTTTTTTTTTCTTTGTTCATTTGTTTTGTTTCTTAAATCTCACACATGAGTGAGACCATATGGTATTTGTCTTTCTTTTATTTCACTTTACATTATACTCTAGAGATCCATCCATGTTGTTGTGAATGGCAAGATTCATTTTTTATGGCTGTGTGATATTCCAGGGTGTGTGTGTGTGTGTGTGTACCACATCTTCTTTATCCATCCATCTATTGATGGACACTTGGGTCCTTCCATAATTTGGCTATTGTAAATAATGCTGCAGGGCACCTGGGCGGTTCAGTCAGTTAAGCATCTGCCTTCAGCTCAGGTCACAATTTTGGGGTCCTGAGATTGAGCCCTGTGTCAGCTCTCTGCTAGGCAGGGAACCTGTTCTCCTCTTTCTGCCTGCCAGTGCTCATTCTCTGTCGGTAAATAAAATCTTAAAAAAAAATAAATAAAATAAATTATGAAAAATAAAATAATACCACAACAAACATGGGGCATGCATATATGTTTTTGAATTAGTGTTTTCATTCTAGTATTATTTAGCAGCTTCAGAAGCTGTAAGCAAGTAGCTTACAAGCAGCTTGATATTAGAACATAAGACAAATCTAGTCCAAGGCACTGGGCCCCATGACTATGTTAACATTAATATTAATAATAATTTTAACATTAGTACTGTGTTGCATTTACTTCATGCCAGGTACAGTTCTAAGTGCTTTTTGTATATTAGCTAATTTAGTATCTAAACAACCCTATAAAAGAGATGTTATTATTACTTTCATTTTACCGTAGGTAATAATCACAGTAAATAGCTTAATAAAACTAAATACTTGAGACATAGAAAGTGAAGTTTCTTATTCAAGTTCTCTCAGCTTATACATGTTAGAGCCGGAGCATGAACCCAAGCACTCTGATTCTCTTTACCATATGACTATACATTAAACCTCATTGTTTTTCCCTGATTTTATTAGTTATCCTATTGTGAACATGCTTGAAGAGTGATACATAGCCTAGATTGGAAACATCTTTTTAAAATCTATTTTGGGGTGCCTGAGTGGTTCAGTTAAGCATCTGCCTTTAGCTTAGGTCATGATCCCGGGGTCCTGGGATCGAGCCCCACATGGGGGGAGGGGGGAGTCCCTACTCAGCAGGGAGTCTGCTTCTCCCTCTCCTTCTGCCCCTTCCCCCGCTCATGTTCTCTCTCACTAGCTCGCTTTCAAATAAATAAGTAAAATCTTTTTTAAAAATCTATGTGGGTGGGAGTATTATTGAAACAATGTACTGTAAAATTTCAGAATAAATGGAGAAAAAAGAAAAGCCATTTTTCATACTGTCTTAGGCATTCATTCTCATAACAGAAAGAAAATGAGGCAAATATTTTCTGTTCAGCCTGAAGTGTACTGATACGTTTTAATCTCTTGCCTTGTGTACTCATCAAAGCAATCTTTCTGTTGGTTGCAGACTTCCCATGTAAATACATGTGAAACCTATACCATCTACAGATATTCCCTATTAAAATGATGGATATATCTGTTTCTAGTGACAAAACAGGCAACCCAAAGTGGAAAACGAAACTGGCAGCTGTTGAGGCACATTTTAACAGGAGAAACAAGAAACTTACAAGAGTCCTTCATTTGCAGCTACTTCTCCCTCCACATTCAGAGAGACCTGCCTTGCTGCCTGCCGTTCCCTTCCTCCACTTCCTTGAGGTAACCTGGTTTCCCTCCTTCTGTGGAGCCCAGCCCACCCACAGTCTGATATCAGGTCTGATCTTCAAAAGAAAGCATGTGTAAAACCCCTAATTCAAAAAGGCTTTGGTTAAATATCAACTTCCATTTGCTGTTAGTATCTGTTCATTCAATGAATATTTATTGAGCATTTGAAATGCATTAGAGTAGATGGGTATCCTAGATTCTTATTCCCCAAACTATTTACTGGGCACCTATCCTTTTTTTTGTTTTATTTTCTTCAGTATCTCAGATTGGATTTCTGTTTTTTTCTGCCAGTTTGGATGAACAGCCTTATGTGGTTTCTCCAGGATTAGTTTAAGATGGTCTAGACTCCCAGAATTCTCTTCCTTCTCTTGCTAATGTCTGCTCCTGGCACTTAATTGCATTCCTTGCTGTTTCTCCTTCCTCTTTTCCCAAATCATTACACAACTATCCCTTGTACCTGAAGTTGACCCACTAAACAAACACTTCTGGGGATCCCTGGGTGGCTCAGCGGTTTGGCTCCTGCCTTCGGCCCGGGGCATGATCCTGGAGTCCCAGGATCGAGTCCCACATCAGGCTCCTTGCATGGGGCCTGCTTTTTCCTCTGCCTGTGCCTCTGCCTCTCTCTCTCTCTGTGTCTCTCATGAATAAATAAATAAAATTTTTTAAAAAACGCACACTTCTGCCCACAGATTCAATAAATGACCCCACAGCTACCCTAGAACACCAGTGAATTAGCACATAATACCCATTAGGACCATTTGAAGAGAAGAATGAGGCTTAAAGTCATCTTCTGTATTTAATACTTCCTACCTAATACAAATTATTCTACTTTAGGCATGTGTCCCAAAGTATGTCCCAAGAAACAGTAACCTTAAAAGAGGTACCACAACAAAAAAATGTTCTGCTCAGGAAACCCTATTACCTACATTCCACTCTTGTTTCACAAACTGGTTTGATGCAAGACCCCTACTTTTTTTTATAATACCCATTAATGTTCCATTGAACCCACATCAGGAAACACAGCTTTCTCAAAGGGAGACCAACATGAATCAGGCATATTTGCCACCCTCAAAGGAACTTGACCATAGAATGGAGCATAAGGATGGACAGCACAGAACAAAGCACAAATGTGTGTGTCTGTGTGTTTGTGCAGAAGACAAGCATATGTGTGGGCTGATTATTGAGCTTCATTGTGAGGTAACTGGCCTTTTGATGGAATGCGGATGATGTTAGAGCTTGTGTCCTGAATCCATACTCAGTGTAAGACCTATAAAATCAGCTAGAGGGCAATTTGTAAGAAGGTTTATAGTGAATAGATCCTCAGTTCTCCTGGTTATGCTCCTGACAGATCTTCATTACTTCTTGACACTAACTTCTGATCCCTTTAATCTCCCCTAAGAAGAATTTCCACCTTTATCCCAAAATCTAGGTCCACCTCAGTATGTATATGATTGTAATACTACACCTTTATTTTGTAACACATCCTCTTCTAGACGCTTGTTTCACATTAAGTCTGAAAGGAACCTAAAAGACCATCTCATACTCATTTTATAGGCTCAGCATATTTACACTCAGTCCTATTTGAACAGCTAGATCATGGCAGGCAAGGGAGTAGGATCAAAAGACAAGAACTCCCAGCCCTAGAGCTGTGTTGGTTGCTAGGGACCCGTGACTGTACTCTCCAGAATTTCCCTCCACAAAGAGAGTTCGCTAAACAAAGGAAAGTGCCTCACCCAACATTATGCCCCCCTGATAAAAGATACCAAGGTCCAATCACCTTGCCTTCATTTGGGATCACTCAAAGAACTGCCTGTGGTGTTTTCTGAAGCTTCTTTTGCAACTGCATCACACTTAAACTTAACGTCCTGCCCAATCCTACTTCCCCCACTTCTGTACAGGTGTGGTTCCCAAGCATACCCCTGAGAAAATTCAGATACACAAAGCTCCATCTCAGATTCTGTTTCTAGAGAACCAACATAAAACAAGTTCAAACCCTGTGCTATTGACCTTTGTCATAAACTACCTCTTCAAATCAAGTCTGTTGACTTTGCTTGCTTAACTCCAAAGAGATACTGTGAAATGAATCATGAAGTTTTGAAAATGAGCAATTTCCAAACAGGGGACCAAAAAATGTTCCCATGACATCCTCAGAAAGGTAACATAATTTTCTGTGAATTGTGGACTCCGTCATCAATTTTTCAAGGTAAATATTTTATGTTCTCTATTACAAAGCTGGGCAGAAGGCCTTCATCATATTGGTTTACTCTTCCCTGTCTTCCTGGCAAATTAAACTGTTTGATAAACAGCCTGCGTTTAGCTGCTTCTCCTTTATGGAGTTTTACAACGCCTAGTTTGCCTTCACGTCAAAAATTATTTAGATACAAATTGTTTTCCTGAAGAGTAACCATGGAGTCCTATACTCTGAGGTCACTGGGAATTCGTTAATATTCATTGAGTTTTATTAGGATAAATAGGCACAAAGTTGCCAATCCCCAGCCTTATAAAATCTGAGGTGCAAGAAAGACTTTTAAGAAACAGGGGTGCCTGGGTGGCTCAGTTCTTTGTGTCCGACTCTTGATTTCACTTCAGGTCATGATCTCAGGGTCAAGGGATAGGGGCCCATGTTGCATTGGTCTTTGTGCTCAGTGAGGAGTCTGCTTGAGATTCTTTCTGCTGTTCTCCCTATACTCATGCTCTCTCTTGCTCTCTCTCTAAAATAAATAAAATCTTTAAAAAGAAAGAACACTGTCCACCTAGCCCTTGAAAGCTACTTCAAGTAAATCTACTCTTTCTAGCATTTTCAAAAAAAAGTCATTTCTTTTTCCTTTCCTCTCAATATTTTTTGATAGGAAAGACTGGCCCCCATGTTTTTATTTCTGGAATCCAGAAGGAGTCCCCTGATCTTCCAAACATCTCCCCTCATTGACTTGAGTATAGTTGGAATTCCACTATTAGAAATTCTTTCTTTAATGTCAGTCAAAGGTGGCCAAGGCAATAGCAACCCTTTATACCTTTTCATCCATTGCAACTCAATGTAACTATGACTGAGTTTACAAGCAACTTTCTAAAAGGGGGATTTTGATGATTTAGGGTAAAGCAAAGGGGGTAGTGGGCCAGCATTGGTTAGAGCAGTTATTTGTTAAAGATACCCTACAGACATGATCTCATTTGATCCAGGGTGAACCCTATATTATTATTCCTTTATCAGTGAGGAAACAAAGTTTTAGTGAAGTAGGTAAATTGTGTCATATCACATAATTAGAAAGTATCAAACGTGGGCTCCAGATGTGGGCCTGCCTAACTAACTGCACCATCTTCTAAAAACATTGAGCTCATAAGGGGAGAAGAACACATCATTGCTGTAGAAAAGTAAAAAGGAAATTGGAACTGAGACACAAGCAAACACTTGGCCTCATAAGCATCATTGTACTTGGCTCTAGGGCAAAGGCAACATGGTACTACTACACAGAACATGTCATGAAGTCAAAGAAGTCCTTGGATAAATGACTCCCTCCCAACATATAGACAGTCCCAATGAAGTAGAAAGGCCACCTGCTCTGCAAACAAGGCCAGAAACAGCTATAAATTCATTAAAACCTCTGGTGCCAGAGATAGTCTACTCTGGCTTATTCTTGACCATGTGATATATCAGTCTCATGAGTAGTTTCCATAGCCCACACCAGAGTTGGACTGCTAGGTGCAGAGGGATGATAGGGGCTGTGGGAAGTCATCTGAACTTATCTGACTTAAGCGCTCCTCTCATTAGGTCTCACAATGGGCTACAGCTTCATTCCCAGATAAAATAGCATTTTGGGGGGGATTATTTGCTTCTAAAGTTATCCACAGTACCTCTTTATACAACACCAACAACACTTAAGAGTTTGAAGTAGGAAATTTATTTTGAGGTACAACTTTTGTTTTATTTTAAGGGTCCTTATTAGAATTGTTAGGTTTGGAGAGAGTTGACCCAAGATCAAAATATTTTACAAGGATGTATATTCTTTTTTTAAAGGATGTATATTCTTAATCATAATTCAAGTACTAACCTTTTCTCATCTTGGAATGCTAGCATGGAGCTCACATAGTATGATGTAGATTAAGAACATGGGTTTTGGTTTCAAGTCTCAGTTCTACTATGTACTAGTGGGTGGCCTTAAACAAGTTACTTAATTTCTCTATGCCTTAGTTCTCATAAGTATAAAATGGAGATCAGTAGGTGGCCAGAGGACTGCTCTGAGGGTCAGGTATGTAAAATTTAGTGTTCTCGCTTTAATTCTCACAACACAACCATGAATTTGAAGGAAGAAATTGAAAGACATTTACCTAAGGTTTTGCTCATCTTCCAAGTAAGCACGTGGCTATTCAGAAGGAAAATACATTAGTTTGACTAAAGGAATACTAAAATTGCTTGGTTCACCTGCCTCAGGAAACCAATACCTCCAAAACCCCTTTCATGACGCATAAACAAAAAATCTTGTATTCTAGAAAGTTAAGGGCTTTTTAATCCTCCATTTCTCTCTTACTTGTAGCATCATGATAAGCAAGAGTTTATCCACCTAGGGGTACATTTTTCAAATAAGACATATTGCCTCTGAGACCATGTGCTATAGCAAAGACTTTAGAATTCAAATCTCAGTTTTACTACTAACTGTAAGGTGTGCGATGTTATTCAGAATCTCTGAGCTTCAAGGTTCTCATCTTTAAATTGGGAGGATGTTAATTCCCAACTTTGATTTATGTAAAATATATATATATATATTGCATATATATGTATTGATATATGTCAATATATATCAATATATAACAATATATATATTTAACTGCTAAACCAGGTCTGTAACTGCCTCCCCTAGGACTTGGAATTATGTAAAATTGTGTTAAATTTATGTAAAATTTACATAAATTTATGTAAAAAAAGAAAATAAGCTACAGTGGCTTAATGCACATTTGGTTACATTTCCTGTTAATTGCAGCATAAACAGTCTATACTACTTCCTTGGAATTCCTGGGGAAAATAAATGGCCTATGTGGAAGCTCAGAGATTAGTAGTACCTCTTGGTAAAGCCACCTTTGAACCTATTACTTTTCTTAAAAAGTCAATTCCATTCTTCACAATAGTTCACCTAGTGATTCAACTACTACCTGCTAGCTAATTATTTAACTTGCCTGAATCTAAATTTCAGTTAATAATACACATTTCATGGAGCTGCTTCCAGAAATATGTAAATTGGATGTAGCATCTATCACTGCAAAGTGCAGTGGCAAATTCTGATAAAAGCTCAGAATTTCATGAAGTTGGTGACATTATATTGGAAAACTGCTCAGGCTCTTGGCAAAACTATCCATAAATGAGGATATGGGTGGATTATCCAACTCAGCAGTTGAAGAAGAAAAAAAATGATTATGACAAATAAGTGTTGCAGAAGAAAATGCTTCTAGGTAGAACTGTAAAATGGTGTAGCTGCTTTGGAAGAGTCTAGCCATTCCTCAAAAGATTAAACATAAAATTACCATATGACTCAGCAATTCCAATTCTAGAAACATACTCAGAAGAATTGAAAACAGCCATTCAAACAAATACTTGTACATGTATATTCATAGCTGCACTATTCACAATAACCAGAAGATGGAAAAACCTAAATTTTCATGAACTGATGAATGGACAAACGACAAGTGGTATATCCATATAATAGAATATCATACAATGGCTTCAAGTACTGATGTATGCTACAACATGGATGAACCTTGAAAATATTATGCTAACTGAAAGAAGTCATTTTCAAAAGACCATATTGTATGATTCTATTTATAAGAAATGTCTGGAAGTGACAAATCTATATATAGAGAAAAATATTAATGGTTGCCTGGGACCAGGGGTTAAGAGGCAGAATGTGGCATGACAGCTTATGAGTACGGGATTTATTTTTAGATAATAAAAATGTTCTAACATTGATTGCAGCAACGGTTGCACAACTCTGCAAATATGCTAAAAACCCTTGAATTGTACACTTCAAATGGGTGGACTGTATGGTATGGGGGTTTTATGTCAATAAAACAGTTATTTTAGAAAGAGAAAGTAACCCTAATATCCGAGGATTGAGAGGCTCTCCAAAAAATAGATCAACCTTTGAATATTTTTGTAAAAATTCCCCTGTTTATAACCAAGTTGCTTAAGGCAAATATACAGTGAAAAATGATTTTTGGTGCTCTTATATGATTTATGCAGAAAAATTACAGCAAAAAAGAAAACTAAAAACAGTTGGTATATTCTTCATTCTAATTAGGGCAGATTCATAACCTTCACTGTATTAAATATAAGATAAAGCACCCTTATTCACATTCCAACCAAACTTTTTGATGATTGAATGATTAATTATTCTCCATGAAATGCTGGTACCTTGTGAAGAGGATTTGCTTTCAAAGCTCCTTTTCTGGTGCCAATTATCCTTGGATAAGAAGGAGCCTCTCTCCACTGAGATGGGGAATTGCTAGTGGGGTCATCAAAAGCTCCTTTACATTAGATGACTTATGTCTGAGAACTCAAAGATCCCAAGAGGAATTACTTTCTAACAAGTGTTATATGCTCTCAGCTCAGTATATATTTCTCAGGACTTTCTCAAAGACCAGATATTATAACAGAGCTATTTTGAAGAGGACTGAAAGAGATCCTTTGAAAATGTATCTTCCAGCCCCTTGTCTAGACAGGTTTATTCTACAATACCTATGTGACATTTTAAATAACATATCCCTAGCTGTGATAGGAATTTTAGCATGAAGTCTCTTGAAGAACAAAACTGAAAACATGTGCAGAATGTGAAGGTGGTCTAAAGGGCTATGGTGACCATGAATAGCCCTTGAACTGGATATGGGTGTGTCCACCCAGGATAGGAGATACGTAATCAGAGAATGGACAATGAAACACTGCTGAGTTTGGCTGGAGCTTAAATCCCACGTGTCGTTTTTAATTTTCAATATTGCTCGCCATGTCTCTGGCTTGAATAAGATATATAGTTGTCCCTACAAACACATAAAGCCATATTGGATAAAGGCATTCTCCCAAGGACCAAAAATTAAGAAAGGAAAGACTCTCATAAAATGGTAAGAAAAGGCAGAGATGCCAAAATTTTTCCATTTGGCCTACTTGACAGACATCATTAATTGATTGCAGTACTCTGCCATAAATTATTGTAAATAAATTAATAGGAAAACCTATTTGTTATCACTGCTTATGTTACCAAGATTCTAAACAGCCTGGAGGAAAGGTAAAATGCTGGACATTTTCATTCAAAAAAATCTTACTGATCCTTTAAGATGCAGATCTAACATCATCCTTTCATGAAGCCCTGAATGTCCACAGTGAAAAACGGGTTCCCCCTCTGTTCCAAGTCCTATAGTCCCAATTTCCTCTATAATATATATATTTTTTAATTTTTATTTATTTATTATAGTCACAGAGAGAGAGAGAGAGAGAGGCAGAGACACAGGCAGAGGGAGAAGCAGGCTCCATGCACCGGGAGCCCGACATGGGATTCGATCCAGGGTCTCCAGGATCGCGCCCTGGGCCAAAGGCAGGCGCCAAACCGCTGCGCCACCCAGGGATCCCCTCTATAATATATTTTTAAAAATCAGTAGAATATAAAGGATATCTTGATAGACACTATAGCAGCATTTGAGTCCTGGTTCTACCACTTATAGCTAATTGACCTAATTTTGTCTTTCAGATTAAATAATGACAACAATAACACCAGTGAAATATACAGGGTGCCTAGGTGGCTCAGTCAGTTAAGCCTATGACTCTAGATTTTGGCTCAGGTCATAACCTCAGGGTCATGGGATTAAGCCCCATGTCAGACTCCCTGCTAGATGTGGAACCTGCTTAAGATTCTCTCTCTCTCCCGAAAAAAAAAAAAAAAAAAAAGGAGAGATCACAACCAATATCAAAGAAATACAAACGATTTTTAAAAATATTATGAGTAGCTATACGCCAATAAATTAGGCAATCTAGAAGGAATGGATGCATTTCTGGAAAACCACAAACTACCAAAACTGGAACAGGAAGAAATAGAAAACCTGAATAGGCCAATAACCAGGGAAGACATTGAAGCAGTCATCCAAAACCTCCCAAGACACAAAAGTCCAGGACCAGATGGCTTCCCAGGGGAATTCTATCAAACGTTTAAAGAAGAAACCATACCTATTCTACTAAAGCTATTCTGAAAGATAGAAAGGGATAGAATACTTCCAAACTCGTTCTATGAGGCCAGCATCACCTTAATTCCAAAACCAAAGACCCCACCAAAAAGGAGAGTTATAGACCAATATCCCTGATGAACATGGATGCAAAAATTCTCAACAAGATACTAGCCAATAGGATCCAACAGTACATTAAGAAGATTATTCACCAGACCAAATGGGATTTATCCCTGGGATACAAGGCTGGTTCAACACTTGTAAAGCAATCAATGTGATTGATCATATCAGCAAGAGAAAAACCAAGAACCATATGATCCTCTCAATAGATGCAGAGAAAGCATTTGACAAAATACAGCATCCATTTCTGATCAAAACTCTTCAGAGTGTGGGGATAGAGGGAACATTCCTCAGCATCTTAAAAGCCATCTATGAAAAGCCCACAGCAAATATCATTCTCAATGGGGAAACACTGGGAGCCTTTCCCTTAAGATAAGGAACACGACAGGGATGTCCACTCTCACCACTGCTACTCAACATAGTTCTAGAGGTCCTAGCCTCAGCAATCAGGCAACAAAAAGAAATAAAAGGCATTCAAATTGACAAAGAAGAAGTCAAACTCTCCCTCTTCACAGATGACATGATACTCTACATAGAAAACCCAAAAGCCTCCACCCCAAGATTGCTAGAACTCATACAGCAATTCGGCAGTGTGGCAGGATACAAAATCAATGCCCAGAAATCAGTGGCATTTCTATACTAACAATGAAACTGAAGAAAGAGAAATTAAGGAGTCAATCCCATTTACAACTGCACCCAAAAGCATAAGATACTCAGGAATAACCCTAACCAAAGAGGTAAAGAATCTATACCCTAAAAACTACAGAACACTTCTGAAAGAAATTGAGGAAGATATGCTCATGGATTGGAAGAATTAATATTGTGAAAATGTCCATGCTACCCAGGGCAATTTACACATTCAATGCAATCCCTATCAAAATACCATGGACTTTCTTCAGAGAGTTGAAAAAATCATCTTAAGATTTGTGTGGAATCAGAAAAGACCCCGAATAGCCAGGGGAATATTGAAAAAGAAAGCCAGAGTCAGGGGCATCACAATGCCGGATTTCAGATTGTACTACAAAGTCTGGTAGTGGTACAAAAACAGGCACAGATCAATGGAACAGAATAGAGAATCCAGAAATGGCCCCTCAACTCTATGGTCAACTAATATTCAACAAAGCAGGGAAGACTATCCACTGGAAAAAGGACAGTCTCTTCAATAAATGGTGCTGGGAACATTGAACAGCCACGTGCAGAAGAATGAAACTAGACCACTCTCTTGCACCATACACAAAGATAAACTCAAAATGGATGAAAGATCTAAATGTGAGACAAGAATCCATCAAAATCCTAGAGGAGAACACAGGCAACACCCTTTTTGAACTTGGCCACAGCAACTTCTTGCAAGATACATCCATGAAGTCAAGGGAAACAAAAGCAAAAATGAACTATTGGGACTTAAGATAAAAAGCTTCTGCACAGCAAAGAAATAGGCAACAAAACTAAAACACAACCTACAGAATGGGAGAAGATGTTTGCAAATGACCTATCAGATAAAGGGCTAGTATCCAAGATCTATAAAGAACTTATGAAACTCAACAGCAAAGAAATAAACAATCCAATCAGGAAATGGGCAAAAGACATGAACAGAAATTTCACCAAAGAAGACATAGACATGGCCAATAAGCACATGCATCACTTGCCATCAGGGAAATACAAATCAAAACCACAGTGAGCTCCCACCTCACACCAGTGAAAATGGGGAAAATTAACAAGGGAGGAAACCACAAATGTTGGAGAGGATGTGGAGAAAGGGGAACCCTTTTGCACTGTTGGTGGGAATGTGAACTGGTGCAGCCACTCTGGAAAACTGTGTGGAGGTTCCTCAAAGAGTTAAAAATAGATCTGCCCTACAACTCAGCAATTGCACTGCTGGGGATTCACCCCAAAGATACAGATGCAATGAAACGCCAGAACACCTGCACCCCGATGTTTCTAGCAGCATGTCCACAAGAGCCAAACTATGGAAGGAGCCTCGGTGTCCATCGAAAGATGAATGGATAAAGAAGATGTGGTTTATGTATACGATGGAATATTACTCAGCCATTAGAAACGACAAATACCAAATGGAACTGGAGGGTATTTTGCTGAGTGAAGCAAATCAATTGGAGAAAGACAATTATATGGTCTCATTCATTTGGGGAGTATAAAAATTAGTTAAAGGTAATAAAGGGAAAGGAGAGGAAATGAGTGATAATATCAGTTTGGGTGACAAGACATGAGAGACCCCTAACTCTGGGAAATGAACAAGGGGTGGTAGAAAGGGAGGCGGGCAGGAGGGTTGGGGTAACTGGGTGATGGGCACTGAGGGGAGTACTTGGCGGGATGAGCACTGGGTGTTATGCTGTATGTTGGCAAATTGGACGACTCCAATAAAAAAAAAATATGTACAAAAAAAGATTCTCTCTCTCCCTCTCCCTCTGATCCTTTCCTTTTCTCTCTCTTTTCCTCTCTCTCTCAAAAACAAAAACAAAAAACTTGAAACCTTAGAATACACAAAGCCTTCTATGCAATACACATTTTCTAATCCTCACAAGAACCTACAAGGTAGTTATGATGATTCTCCATTGTAAAGCTGAGAAAAGTGAGTAGTTAAATAATTCATAATAGAACATTTGTTAAGCTAGTTTTCAAGCTTCAACAAATATGCATATTCCAATTCATTATCCTACCTTTTTCACCTCCCCTGCCACTTAGGAGGGACTCAATAAATAGTAGTTATTGTTACATACATGCTGATGATATCAATTTGTTTACCAATTAACCATATAGGCCCTGATGAAAAATTTTAAACACTATATTAACGACTGTGCTCTCAGAAGGCCTGGGATGTATATCTACTCTCGGCAATCTGGACCTTGAATTTTACACTTAGCAGAGAAAGAGCTGTAGCAGAAAGTATCAAAGGCTATAAAATTCAGTAAGATTAGATACTTGTCAGTTCTCTTTTTTTTCTTGATGAAAATAAGGCCACTCTTGGTAGACATGAAACACTTTTGATTATCATTTACTGTGTGAGATGAAAGTTTATTAATTATGAACATGACAAAACGTTTCAAAATATTACAACTTCGCAATTAATGGATGCTTTAAAAAATGCCATGTATCAATACCAAAATTTGCTGAAACCTTGTTTTAAATCACATATTTTTATTCTAGATAATCTTTTTATTTCAAGACAAATTGAAAGAATGTCATTTTTATAGGCATTTCAAAGTTGGGAAAGAATTCCAAAACTTTATTTGGAATAACCACTTATGTCTGGAAAACAAGTTTTCAGTTCTCTTTTAAAGTCCTTGGGGTAAGGTTTGGCTGTCAACTCAAGGCATGTAATTTGTAACAGAAAGAATTCCTTCGAGGGCTACAAACTACTTGAGCTTAGCATCCTGGAGTTTATATATCTTATCTTGCTCTTGGCAATGATCTAAGAAGTCTAGCTTCTAAAAAAATGGTAAATGTGATCAAATTAGGAATTGACTCAAAAGAAGCTGAACTTTCTCAATTGACAGTTACTTGCCTCAGATAACAATCCAGTAAATTAGATCAGTGGTCAGACTTTTACTAATAATGGGATGGAACATTTGATGCATGAAAGCAATGTAGTATAGCGACAGGTGCAAAGACTTTGGAAGAAAGTAGACAGGAGTCTGCACCTGGTTTTGCATATATTGGGGCAGTTATTAACATGCAACAATTATTTATTGAGAGCTCAGCTGGTCGTGGGTATTGTCTTAGCTACAAGGCCCTAAGAACTACTGTCTAAGCTTCTGTTTCCTCATATAAAATAATTAAAGGAAAATGTAAGCAAAGCACCTAGCAGCGTCCCTGGAATACAGCAAGTGACAGATAGATAATAGCTGATATGCTATTATTGTTTCTATGGCAATGGAGGTTGTCTGAAGGAATCTGACCTTCACAGTTTGATTTTAATTCTTCTCCATCTCCTGATCAATGTAGCTAAAGCTCAATTTTATTATTTCAGAAGTACAATCTTAGCCCAATTTTAAAAAGTTAAGTATTCAAAAGAAAAAGGAAAAATTAATTTAGTCACCTGGATATATTTTGCAATGCCACTAAGTATCATCATTTTAGAATGAGTCAGCTGGGACACCTGGGTGGCTCAGCGGTTGAGCATCTGCCTTCGTCTCAGGGCATGATCCCATGGTCCCCGGATCAAGTCCCACATCAGGCTCCCAGCATGGAACCTGCTTCTCCCTCTGCCTATGTCTCTGCCTGCCTCTCTCTCTCTGTCTCTCATGAATAAATAAATAAAATCTTTAAAAAAATAGAATGAGTCAGCTATTTGGCATGTTGCAATAATATTATAACAGGATACTTTTAGTTGCAACTGAGAGAAAAGCTTTGCTCAAATAGCCTAAGCAATAAGGAAAATTTATTAACTCATATAACTGAGAAGTAGAGAGAGAGTCTGGCTTCAGGTGTTTTTTGATCCAGTTGCTCAATAATCTTACTGATGACTTGGTTTCTTTCCATTTCTTCAGTCTGCCTTGAATGATACCAACCTCACAAAAAGATGTCCTTTGTTGTCTCCATATGGTTGTCAGCCACACAAAGGCTACATGCTTTCTCATTAACCCAATGAGCAAAGAGGATGCTCCTTTACAAAAAGATCTCAGTAAACTTTCCTCCTCCTATTTTACTGGTTTAAATTGGGTCATCAGTCTCACCCTAAAATTCTGTGACCAAGAATTTCAGAGAACTAGCTGATTGTCTTAGGACAGTGAGAGACCATGCCTGACACAGAAAAAGATCAGAGAAGTTTCTCTCACATAGATTAGACAGCTGAGAAATTTAAGATTAAGAAATTTAAAATTTGGGGATGCCTGGGTGTCTCAGCAGTTGAGCATCTGCCTTTGCCTTAGGGCATGATCTCCATCTGGGGATCGAGTCCCACATAAGGCTCCCTATGAGGAGCCTGCTTCTCCCTCACCTGTGTCTCTGTCTCTCTCCGTGTATCTCTCATGAATAAATAAAATCTTTTTAAAAAGAGAGAGAAATTTAAGAAACTGAAAAGGATGAAGGGGAAAATGGATTCTGGAGGAGGAATCAACAAATGTGTCTACATTTGCTAAGACCTATTAAAAGCTAATTTAGATGCCAGGTACAGTATACTAAGCACTATATTTTATCACATATGATCTTCACAATGAGCAGATTATCATCCCCATTTTTAATAAAATAATGAAGCCCAAAGAGGATAAATAACTTACGAAGTTCATGCAGTGACTGTGTGGTGGACTCAACTGACTCCAAAGTCCATTAGACTTTTAAATCACTTGGAGCAATTTCTGACACAGAGTACCCAACCAATGTCAGCTTTTTTTTTTTTAAGATTTTATGTATTTATTCATGAGAGACACTGAGAGAGAGAGAAAGAGAGAGAGAGAGAGAGAGAGAGAGAGAGATTGAAGCAGAGACACAGGCAGAGGGAAAAGCAGGCTCCATGCAGGAAGACTGATGTGGGACTCGATCCTGGGATCCCAGGATCAGGCACTGGGCTGAAGGTGGCACTAAACCGCTAAGCCACCAGGGCTGCCCCTCAGCTTTTTTTTTTTTCCCTCAGCTTTTAATAATAATCACTAGACTATTTTACTTTCTAAAATACAGTGGTTTTTTTATTCAATTTTTTTCATTTTCTAGCTTACCAGAGTGTTATATAGATATAGCAAAATAATTTGGATTAATATGCCACATTATAATTATTTTCATTTTTCAAATCAACCAATGTCTGGATTTAGGCACAAATCTAAGAGTTTTGGAGGAGATAAACTAATTGCTCTTTGTTTTAAGTTTACAATTTATACCTTCTATAACTCTTCAGGGCTGACAATGGAGTAGTGCCTGGAATAGCGCGATTTGGTCCTTACAACAAACCTGGTCTGAATCCCCATACGCCTGAACCTGATTCTCAAGTGTCAGGGCCCACAGTATGAGCGGACTGGCTAAAAATCTTTACACAGCATTTGAATGTGTGCCCCAGCCCTGGTGCAGACCACTGGGTCACGGTAGTTTGCACTGCTTCCCCCATGGCTGCCCAACCCCACTCCTGACTCTAAAAGCAGTGCTAATTTTAAGAAATGACAACTACTATCCATAATGCAAGAGTCAGAGCTAGCACTGCCTGGGTCTGACTCATGGGATTTAAAATAGAGCAACAAGGGGCGCCTGGTGGCTCAGTCAGTTGAGCCACTTGATTGAGTTGAGACTCTTGATTTTGGCTAAGGTCGTGATCTCAGAGTCGTGAGATCGAGCCCCACGTTGGGGTCTGTGCTCAGGAGGGGAGTGTGCTTGAGATTCTCTTTCTCCTTCTCTCTCTGCCCTTGCCCCTCGCTCTCTCTTTCTCGCTCCCTCAAAAATAAATAAATAAATCTTTTGAAAATACATAAAATAAAATACAGCAACAAATTAAAGCAGTCTTGAAATGGAAGAAGATATTTTGGGCGTTTTCCTGCTGCTTTCTTCAGCAAGTGTAAGTGTGCCCCCCAAGGACCAGATTTTCCAGCAAGGATCTCCCAAAGACCAAACTATGCAGGGCCATCTAAGCTCACAGAGCAGAAATCTTCCCAGGGGCTACTTTTTCATGGCCACAACCCTTTAGGGAAAATATTTCTGTTATTCTCACTGCACCAATAAAGTTCTATATCACTATTTTCATTTCCATCTATTATTTTTTCATTTCTGCTTGCTGTGCTTCATAATTTATCTTCCTTTATACGGATACACAACCTAAACTTATCTCTAAGCATCCTAAACATCATTTTCAAGTCTATATTAATATAAAATATCACAGAATTTATGGTGTAAAATGTGGGAAACTTCATTTATCGACGAGATAAATAAGTGAAGTCTGGAACAGGCACTGCTGTAGAATTAATTGCATCCAAAGTAATTTTATGTCCCAATAGTTGATTTTGTTGGCTGTTTTTCGTAGAGCTGGTTTTCTTCACGTGTTTCTGAATTCATGTTTGCAGACTTACTTTAAAACCAAGTCTTTTGGGGGCACCTGGGGGGCTCAGTGGTTGAGCGTCTGCCTTTGGCTCAGGTCGTGATCCTGGAGTTCTGGGATCAAGTCCTGCTCAAGCTCCCCGCAGGGAACCTGCTTCTCCCTCTGCCTATGTCTCTGTCTCTCTCTGTGTCTGTCATGAATAAATTGTTTAAAAATCTTGAAATTAAGTCTTTTGGTCTGGTCTGGATTTGGGTGCTAGTTCTCTGACATCTGCATGTGAACCCACTCTCCCTTACCTTCTGTGTACGTCTCTCTGACTCTTGCTTTCTGTACTGGCGTGTGTGTCTGCATGCCCCTATATGCCTTTCCCTCCATGGTTTCTCAATATGCCCTGGCCCAGAACCAGGTCCTTCAAGGGTTTGTTAGTTTGGGACATAGGTGAGTTTCCCAGGAATTTTATAATAATTACCACAAGCATGGCTCTTCAAACAAGAGAAACTTATTCTCTCACAGTTCTGGAAGCCAAAATGTAGATGTCAAGAGGGGTCCATGCTCTGTCTGAACGCTTTAAGAAAGAATCCTTCCTAACCTCTTTCTAGATTCTGGTGGCTCCCAGCACTCCTTCACTTGTAGCCAGTCGCATCACTCCAATCTCTTTCTCTGTCTTTACATGGCTTTCTCTTCTGTGTGTCTCTATGGGTTCTCCTCTTGTAAGGACAACTTGGTCATTGGGTTTAAGGACCACCATAAATCCGGGATGATCTCATCTCAAGATCCTTACCTAATTACATCCTTGAAGACCTTATTTACGAATAAGGTCACATTCTGAGGTTCTAGATGGCTACACATTTGGGAGAAAAGGGATTTTTTTCCTTTTTTTTTTTTTAGATTTTATTTATTTATTCATGAGAGACACAAAGAGAGAGTCAGAGACACAGGCAGAGGGAGAAGCAGGCTCCCTGTGGGGAGCGCAGTGTGGAACTCAATCCCAGGACCCGAGGATCATGACCTAAGCCAAAGGCAGACGCTCAATCACTGAGCCACCCAGGTGCCCCAAGAGAGGAGAGATCTTACTCAGCCCACTATAGGTCATGGCTCTTGTGATGATATTGAAAACAAAGAAACCAAGCCATGAAGCTATTGGATAGTTTCATCCAGCTCCCAGTCACAAGGCTGTTTCTACGTACCTTGACCAAGGCAGTAGTCAACAGCATTTTTTTCCAGTCTTTTTTTTAAATGATGTGAGAGAGATGTCTGTCCCATGTAGAGGACCCTGAGAGAGAACCCTCTCCCTTGAAGAAGCCAGATTCTTGGCCATCACTGCCAGTTGAGGGCACAGTACACATTTACTCAAATCCTACCATTGTTCATGTTTCTGTTCCATCTTCTGCTTTGGAAGATGTTTGCCTTGCTTTTGAAACTAGCTATGTCGGCTAAGCTTTCCTTATTTACATTTTATCTCTTATGTCTGTATGTTTGGGTACATCAAAGCATCACTTTACTACATCATCTTGATGGGTTTCCCCTTCGATAGGTTTTATACAAGCTGTGTCAATCAAATAAAATAAGCATCTGTCACTTTGCAACCACTGCTTAGCTCAGATGTTCCCAACTTCGGCAAGTCTTCTCAGATACCACAGACAGAGTTGTCCTCTCTGCTTTGTATTCAGCTCCTTTGCAACAGTGGCCTACTGATAGCATCATTTCCATGTGCCTATCTCATGTTTGGAATATGAACCTCCTGAGAGCAGAGAGCCTATTTTTTCATCATTACATCCCTAATATCTAGCACAATACATAGTTCCCAATAGCCTCTTATATACTCACTAATTGAATGAATGAGCAGAGAGCAGAATCAATAATTTCATGAGTCTTGTGTCTCATTTCATCACATTTCTGCCTTTTTCCTCATTCCAAAGTAGTTCCTCCAATAAAATATTTCTCATTTTCAAACCACCATCTGGGGTGTTTTGCTATGTACCCTGACTAAAATAAAATTTCAAAGTCCTATATTTAGATCAATTTCACTTGGCAAATAGGTCTTGGTAAATAAATTTCATTCCCCTGTTCTGGTCTTAATTCAATGTAAAAACATCTCAGAAACAATCTACCTTTTTAAAACTGCTTTAATTTTCTAATGGCTGAACCGTTATAACTGTTCTTCATGCCCCTTGTAAATAATCTAGCAGCTGTGAACATTCTATACATCCAATGAAGAAATATTTTTAATAGAGGACAGGGAAAATGTTGTAAATAATGAGAGTTGTTGTAAAAATTAATGTTTTGCATTTTACGGTTCATCTGCAATGAATTATAGATTACATTTTAAAGCATGCTCTGGACTCCCATCTCATAAAAGCTATCAGAGTAACAGGCAAAGTGTTCAGTTCCTCATTTTGTAACCCACTGCCCACTGGATGTCACGCTTCTGGAGGTGGATAGTAAGAGTAGGAAGGGGCATTAGGAAGCCAATTTCACACCTTTAGACTTCTGCTTCTGGCAGTTCAACGTACAAACAGGTTTTCAGAAACTGTGCTCAAGTATCATTCTGGTCATGAGCCCCTTTTGATACATGAGCACCGCACATATTTTCTTTGCTCAATTGGATTTTGAAGGGCAAACTGATGCTCAGGGATACCTCCACCTTGAAGGACTCCAGGTTTTATGTTAAATCATTTTCTATTTAGCACAAATAATGGAGTTTTGGAGTTGGGCCATATTTCCATTTGCTTTTGCACTTTTCTTCTGATAAGAATGTTCTGAATGCCTTTCCAAATGCCTAGATACCACCGAGTAGGAGCCATGGTATATGCAAAACATCAAACTTTCAAGGATCCAAGGCTACCAGGTATATAGACAGCTGCACCATGTCTCACAAGCCTACATCTCATGAAACAGCATGCACAGGGTTTGCCTGCGTGCTGGTGCATATGTGTGGTGGCCTGAGACCCGTTCAGGGTACAGGTGTGGTCACCCTCTCTGACCAGGGCTGGAGAAGAGAGAGAGAAAGGGAAACAGAGACAGAGGGACTGGGGAGTAAAGAGGACCAAGGCAAGGTGTCCAGGAGTGGCAGTCTGAGGTACAAAATTCTCACCCAGCTCACTCTCTGAGCCTCAGTTTTCTCCATGAAATGAGAACTTTAGACAGAACAGTTTGAAAGATCAATTTCCAAACTAAAATTTTGTGAATCTAAAAAGTATTTACAATCCATTTTACTTATTAGAAACTCTTCTATTTTGACTATATGAAACCTTGGACAAAGTGGTGGCCCTCATGCCTCCAGTGTATCCAGCACATCAGCACGTGCTCCTCCTCCCGCCCAAGGTTTTGGCCACAGTGTGTCTTAGCCAGAGTGGCACATCATAGCCAGCAGAGGAGCTTTCTAAAGAGACATATCCCATGGCCTGCAGTTCCAGATTCAAATTCCATAGCCAAAGAAGAATTTGCTTTGGTATGGTTTGCTGTATACTGCCAGTGGAGAGTCACATCTAGCGTGAAATGAAGTCTCTGCACCTTTGAGATGTCATTGTGAGTTGACTAAACACAGAAATTTGGCCCTTATCTAGCTCAAGAGCCCTTCAGGCATAAAACCCCATGGGTCTTTCTAATGACTTCTTGGCATTTCAGGAGCTCACCGTATCCAAGCATCTCCCAACACTTTACAAACATGTATTAAACCTCACTCTGAGGCAGAAAAATTCATCAAAGCTATCGCGGGGTAGAACAGAATCAATTTAGAGGCCACAGTCTCTCTCCCAGGCAGCTGTGTCTGGTGTCCTCCTGAGTACTTTGTCACTAACATTCAAAGAGGCATTAGCCTGACCTTCCAAGTACTTAACTAGTTACAGATGGGAACACACATCCACAAAGAAAAAAGGAGAGAAAGAGAAAACTAATAGTAGCTTAACCTTAGTTGTACTACATTTTGAAATCTTGTTCCATAATCAAGTTTATAATTCATTTAAGAGATCTCTTCTTATACAAGCTAAGACATATACATGATATTTTTCCATGGCCTCAAATAGGGATTATGTACATTAAATTTTGAGGATCTAACTTTGCTGTTGGGAGGAGAGAAGGGAACTTCTTATTGAAGCATGATATACAAACATAGGGATTTATAAATCATAAGTTTATCATTCAATTGATTCTTATAAAGTGATCCATCTGTATAACCACTTTCTGTATCAAGGAATAGGCTATTTTCAGGAGCCTAGAAGCTTCTCTCTTCATGCTTCCTGGAATCACTCTTCCACATAGCATTAGTTTTTTGCCTGTGTGTTAACATGAACAAATAGAATCCTGTAGAATTTTAGGCTGTTCTGTGCCTGCTTTCTTTCAGCTGACAATATTTCTATGAGATTCATTGGTTTTGAAATGTGTAGCTGTAATTTCTTTTTCATTGTGTATAGTATTCTCTTATGTGACTAGATCACAATGTGTTCATTTCACTCTGCCTAAACATCTGGGTTGTTTCTATCATGCATAATGATGCTATGAATACTCTTCTTCATTCCTTTGAATGCACATATGTACTCATATTTGTTAGCTCTATATCTGAATGTAGTTTAAAATGGTCATGGTACCTACATGTGTTCATATTTGGTAGATAGTGCCAACAGTTTTCCAAAATAGTTGCACCAATATATATTCCCATTCAATTTATGAGAGGGCCAGCTGCTCCATATTCTATTTTTTATTCCCTTGAATCATTTCTGTGAAGTTGGTTATATTTTTCTTTAAAAGTTTGGAAAATTCATCAGCAAAGCTATCTGAGCCTGAAGTTTGTTTGCTTGTTGAAAAATTTTAATTACAGAATCAATTTCTTTAATAGTTGTGGGAATGTTAAGATTTTCTATGGCTTCTATAAGGTTTGAAAAATTCTGTCCTTCAAGAAATTTTTCCTTTAAATCTAAAAATTTCAAATTTATTGATATTACATTTTTATAATACCTTCTTACTATCTTGATACTTTCTGTAGGCCCTCTACTAAATGCCCCTTCATATTCCTTCTATTCTACTTTTTCATTATCTATACATATTTTATTGAGATTAATTGAAATATAACATGCTATTAGTTTCATGTGTATAATATAATTATTTGATATTTATATATATTGCAAAATACCCTCACAATAAGTCTACTTAACATCTGTCATCATACACAGTTACAGGTTTTTTTCATGTGACAAGAAAAGTTCTTAGCAACTTTCAAATATGCAATACAGAACTGTTAACTATACTCACCATACATTCTATGACTTATTTATTTGATAACTTCAAGTTTCCACCTTTGGACGATCTTCACCCATTTTGTCTAGCACCCACCCTTGCTCCTATCTGTTCTCTGTATCTAGGTTTTTTTAGAGGTTGGGAAGTTTAGATTCTACATACATATAAGTGAGATCATTTTGTGTTAGTCTTTTTCTAAATTATTTCACTTAGCGTGATGCCCTCAATAATCCATGTTAACACAAAAAGATTTCAATTTTAATTGCTGAATAATATTCCATTACTACTTATATACCACAATTTCTTTATCCATTCATTCACAGGTGGACACTTAGGTGGTTTCCATATGCTGGCTGTCGTATATAATGCCATAATGAACATGGAGGTGCATATATCTTTTCAAGTTAGTGTTTTTGCTTTCTTGGTATAAATATCTATGAGTGGAATTACTGGGTCATAGAGTAGTTCTAGTTTTAATTGTTTTAGGAACTACTGTACTATTTTCCACAATGGACGCACCAATTTACATTACTACCAATAATGCTCAAGGGCTCCATTTTCTGCACATCCTCCCAGCACTTGTAATTTTTTGTCTTTTTGACCACAACCATTCTGATAAGTGATATTTCATTGTGGTTTTGATTTACACTCCCTTGTGATTAGGCTTTTGAATTTTTTTTATCAGCACCAATTATTAATTTAAGATTTTCTGATAATTAAATTTTGACTTTATTGTTTCTTCAGTTGTGTGCCTGTTTCCTATGTCATTGATTTCTGCCCTTATTTATTATATTCATACTTATTTGCATCTAATTTGTTCTTTGTTACCTAACTTCTTGAGTTGGATAATAGATCACTAGTTTTCATCTTTCTTTTTTTCTAGTATATATATTGAAAGCTATTAATTTTTCTCCATCACTGCTATAGCTGCTTTCTACTGGTTTTGATATGAGTTTGCATCATTATTCAGTTCAAATTATTTTATCATTTCCATTCTGTTGATCCATGAATGGTTTAAAAGTGTGATTCTTAGTTTCTAAACATTTAGATATTTTATACTTTCTAGTTTTGAAATAGAATTTCATTCCAAACTTGACAGAAAACATACTGCTGATTTAAATTATTTGATTTATATTTATATTTATATTTATATTTATATTTTTTTTATATTTATATGTATTTTTATTTGATCAAATCTATTAATTATATTGCCCATATCTTCTATATCTTTACTGATTTTCTATCTAAATGTGCAATCAGTGAGAAAGAGATATACTAAAAATCTTCAACTACAATTATAGAGTTGCATCCCTTTTTTCCTTTTTTGGTGGTGATTTTTTACTTTATATATTTTGAAGCTATGTTATTAGGTGCATTTTTTTTAAAGATTTTATTTATCTATTCATGAAAGACACACACACACACAGAGAAGCAGAGGCACATGCAAAAGCAGACTCCATGCGGGGAGCCTGATGTGGGACTCCATCCCAGGACTCCAGGATCATGCCCTGGGCCGAAGGCAGGTGCTAAACCACTGAGCCACTCAGGGATTCCTCTGGGTGCATTTACACTTAACATTGCTACATTTTTCTTTTGAGGCAACCCTTTATCATTATGAAATATCTTTCATTATCCCCTATATTCTCTGCCTTAAAGTCTCCTTTGAGTGATATAAATATAGACATACCAGATTTCTTCTGGTTAGTGTAGTATATGCTTTTTTATGCTTTTAAACTCAATCTATGTCTTGACTTCATATGTAGTTCTTGTCAACTAAATGTATTTTTTTCCTTTTTATTCTTTCTTTGTACTCAAATATGATAACCTCGTCTTTTAATTGGTGTGCTTTAGTCCACATACATTTAATGTAATTGAGTTTATCTATTATTTTTATATTTTCCCTCTGTTCCATCTGTTCTTTGTTTCTTTAGTCCTTCTTTCTGCATTCTGTGTATTAATCAAGTCTTTTTAATATTCTATTGTGTCTCACCTATTAGCTATTTTGTTATACTTTCTAGTATCATTCTCATAGGGGTCACATTAAAAATTACAATTATACTTTAAATTGTTACCTTTACTACTGCCTAAACAACATAAGAAACATAGAGTTTATATCCATTTTTTTCTTATGTTCTTTGTCCCACTGTTGTCACATATTTTTCATTGTTGATGTTATGAATTGCAAAATACTTTGTTTTATTGTTGTAATCAGTCAATATCCATTATAATTACTCACATATTACCTTTTATGATATACTTCATTCCTTCCCGTGCTCTCATACTTTCATCTAGGATCATTATCCTGCTGTAGGAAGAACTCTCAGTGGTTCTTGCTGACAAAACAAGACTGTGGGTCAACTGCTGACAAAATCTACCAGCTTCAGTTTGTCTGAAATTATGTGTATTTTGCTTTCATTTTTTCATAGATATTTTGTTAAGTATGGCAGTTGAGGTTGATTTTTCTAGTCCTTACAGTTTACAGATGTCCTTCTGTTGTTTTCTGGCTTCCATTATTTCCATGAGAATTCATCTATTGATTCTAATGAATTTTTCCCCCTCTGGCTGCTTTTCAGATTTTTCTTTTTTCAGATATGTCATTTGCAAATATCTTCATTCACTAGGTTGCCTTTTTGTTTTGTTAATAGTGTCCTTTACTGGGCAAAACCTTTTAATTTGGTGCAGTCTCAATAGTTGAATTTTGCTTTGGCTTTTCTTGACAAAGGAGACACGTCTAGAAAAATGTTTCTACAACCAATGTTAAAGATATTACTGCCTATGTTTTCAGGTCTCACATTTAGGCCTTTAATCCATTTTGAATTTATTTTTGTATTTGGTGTAAGAAAGCAGTCCAGTTTTATTGTTTTGCAAATGACACATCTGTTAAGGAGTTAATATTAAAATATATGAAGAACTTCTACAATTCAACACCAAAATAACACAAATAATCCCCTTAAAAATGGGCAGAGGACATCAATAGACAATTTGTTGAAGAAGACATACAAATGACCAACAGACAACATGAAAAGATGCTCAACATCACTAATCATCAGGGAAATGCAAATCAAAACCACAATGAAATGTCACCTCACACCTGTCAGGATGGCTAAAATAAAAAACACAAGAAATAAGAAGTGTTGGCAAAGATGTGTAGAAAAAGGAACCCTCATACTGTTGGTGGGAATACAAACTGGTGCAGCTACCATGAAAAACAGTATGGAGGTTCCTCAAAAAATTAAAAATAGAGAGGAACCTACCCGGCTCAGTTGGAGGAGCGTGCAGCTCTTGATCTCCATATCTTAAGTTCGAGCCCCACATTGAGTGTAGAAATTACATAAATAAATGAATAAATAAATAAATATTAAAAATAGAATTACTATATGGTCTAGTAATTCCACCACTAGTTATTTACCCAAAGAAAATGAAAACACTAATTGAAAAAAATATATGCACTCCTATATTTATTACATTATTTGCAATAGCCAAGATATGGAAACAACCCAAGTGTTCATCAATAGATGAATGGATAAAGAAGTGGTCTTTCAAACTGAATATTTGCTATCAACATGTCTTTGACTCCACAAATCTTGCCTTATATCTGGTCTGCTTTTAAACTTATCCAATCGATTCTGATTTTAGATACTGTGCTTGGCAGTTCCAAAATGTCCATTTAATTCTTTTTTATGGATTCTGAGTATCTGTTAGTATTCTCCATATTTTGGTTTATTTTCCATCTTCTATGTTTTAACATAATAATTGTGGTCATTTTGACATGTTTATTTATTTTTCTTAATTTTTATTTATTTATGATAGTCATACAGAGAGAGAGAGAGAGGCAAAGACATAGGCAGAGGGAGAAGCAGGCTCCATGCACCGGGAGCCCGACGTGGGATTCGATCCCGGATCTCCAGGATCGCGCCCTGGGCCAAAGGCAGGCGCCAAACCGCTGTGCCACCCAGGGATCCCCATTTTGACATGTTTAAATACTAACTCCACCATCCGGATTATCTCTGGGTCTGATTCTATCTTTTCTCTAAGTTATTGATCACTTTGCATACTTTTTTGCATATCAGTAATTTTTAGGCATTATAGATGCTCTGAATTATATTTTCTTTGTCTCAAGAATGTTGTTTGTTCCAGTAGACAGTTAAATTACAAGGTAATCACCTTAATCTCTTTAAGTCTTATCTTTAGTTTGCAGAAGTGTTGGTCTTAGGTTTTCATTTTGCCCACATTCATAGGGCATTGTCCTTATTGCTAAAGTGTGGCCTTTCAGCTGTCTCATCTGAATCCCAAAATGTTTCTAAGATTTCTGCACTCTGTCTGGATTTTGACTCCAAGCTGTCTTTCCAGTACTGTGCAACCTCTAAAAATTTGCTCAGTCCGTAAGCCTCACAACTATTCTCTGCTAAGCTTCTAAGAGCTGCACACTGTGCCTAAGTTTAGGAGTAGGCCAAGGATTCAAGGGGATTATTTACTCAGACTTGGGGAACTTTTCCCCCTAACAATTTGGTTGCCTTTTCCCTGAGATCATGCTCCCAAATCCCAGTCATCTTGGCTGTCTAAAATTTCCATCTCTATCTCCTTCACTTAGCAAGACCACAATTCTTTGCTTATGCTCCATTTTCTTGCTCTAAAAATTGAAAACTTACCATCAGAGAAAAAGCACCAGGAATGTGGGGATCACATCTTCTGCTTTCCTTCTTTCAAGGATTAAAGCTCTGTGCTGATTGCTGACCAGTGACTGAAAATTGTTATTTTACATATTTTTCCATCTCATATATAGGTTTATAACAATAAGATAAGTCCAATATCAGATAAAAGAAGTCTCCTCTCCTTAGGTGGTAGCCTCTGAGCCTCCTCTGCTTAGTTTCTAAGCTTCTTGTCCCCCATGTGCAGCCCTTTGTAACTAGTGGACGCCTCATGGGGAAACTGCATACAAGCTCGTAGACTCACTTTTTTGCGACTGCCTCTCCCATTTTTGTCTCCCCCCATCCATGAGACTGCCACAAGCTCCAGAATACCACCCTTTCTTACCTTCTAAGCCTCATATTGCAGATAGGCAAATGCTCTTGGGGGATAAACTCATGACCAACTTAGGGCTGATGATGTATGTTCTTCCTCTACTGAATCTTGGCCTCATACTTCTGGTTGCCTTAGCTTCTTTCCAATACTTTCAGAAATCAGCTTTTTGCTTTGTTGTGTGCTTTAATTCAGCTTCTATAGTTGTTCTCAGCAGGAGGGTTAGTCAGATACAAGTTACCCTGTCATTGCAAAAATCCCTCGTTTGCATTTTCATTTTGACTTTCCACCAGAACCATTTTGAAGTTCTGGCCTGAGAGTTCAAATAAGCTAAAATCAAATCAAGGGAAGAGATGGCGTGACTGGTTTTTCTAAGATTTGTCACCTTGTTATTCTTGAATCCCCTCCTACATAATTTATACTGAGTTTCACCTATAATATAGTTCATTGATGCAAGTAATTTCAATACATTTTAGTCAAATAAATCTCCCCAGTGAAATATTCTTAGTTAATAACTAACACATAAAAAGCCAGAAGTATTTGCCAGAACCATAAATTTTAAGTTAATTTTATAGCTGTTGAAGAGCAGGATGTTATTCCGGGTTGTAGACCCTGCCCTGCCAGTCTTCGGGGCCACCAGACACTTACTGTGGAATTAAACGGACCTTGATAAGCATCATCAAATGTGGCTCTCCTGTTATCCTCTTTTCACATTAGCAGTAGACCCTTGCATAATTCCCTCTGACTATAAATCAGAGGGAATATATTTTTCTAGTCAGGAAAAGTAATTTAAACTTCAATATTATGAATGTGTACCAACTAATATCAGTGAGAAAATAAAAGATAAACGGGCCAAATTTACATATCTATTGTTAAGCCAAATCTTTTATTTGGTTTAAAGATTAAAATTCACAACTGATGTCGTGAATGATAAAAAGGTGTCTGAGTTCTGCAAGTAAATTGGAAGAAAAGAGAAAGGTAAAGTAGTGTGGATTATCATATGAAAATGCAGGCAGTCATCAAAAAGGATAGATTCTTGATAGAGGATGGTGGAACTGGATTTGAAAATAGAGGAAGCGCAAGGAAAATGCTGACTATTCCAGTACTTCATTTATAAAGAGAAAAGGAGGAAGAAAAATTCTAACCACCATAAGGTAATGAAGACTCAAAATAGAATGGTGAATATTAACTAAACAAGTCACCAGTAGCACTCACCTCACAAAATTCCCCTCAAATGAAATATTCTGAAGCCTAGACCTCAGGTCTATAGTATTTGAGCAAATTTTTAGTGTGCATGTCCATATGCACACATGACATACAAGAGTACACACAACTCACAAATTTTGTGTAGTTCGTTGGTTTTTTAAATAAGCCTTTTATTTTAGAATGATTATAGATTTACAGGAAGTTGCAAAGATAACAAAAAATCCCTCACTGAAGGTATCCCTCACCGAGCTTCCCTTAATGTTGACCTCTTACATTGTCACAATATGTTTGTCAAAACCAAGAAGCCAACACTGGTACCTTGTCATTAACTAAACTTCAGACTTCATTTCGATTTAAGAGCTTTCTACTGACGTTCTTTTTCTGTTTCAGGATGCCACACTGCATTAGTTGTCATGTCACCTTAGACTCTTCCTGGCGCTGACAGTGTTTCAATCTCCTTGTTTTGCATGGCTTTGACAGTTTTGAGCAGTATTGGTCAGATAAGTTGTAGAATGCTCCTTAATTTTGATTTGGCTGATGATTTCTCACAATTAAACTTGGAGTTACAGCGTTTGGGGAGGAATAAGAAGCGCCCATAACACATATCACAGATATGTGATATCAACATGACTTATGATGGGGGATGATCACCCTAACTATGTTGCTCAGGGAGGGCTTGCCAGTTTCCTCCACTGTAGAGTTATATTTTTCCCTCTCCATGCTCTTTTTTTTAAAGATTTTATTTATTTATTCATGAGAGACACAGAGAGAGGCAGAGACATAGGCAGTGGCAGAAGCAGGCTTCCCATGGGAGCCTGATATGGGACTCGACCCCAGGACCCCAGAATTACCACCTGAGCCAAAGGCAGATGCTCAGCCACTGAGCCACCCAGATGTCCCTCCATGCTCTATTTTTTGGAAGGCATCCTCAAGGAGAATGGGGGAAATTAATCTCTACTTCCTTAAAGGGGGAACAAATATTTTCAAAACCTAGATCTTAGGAATAAACATAAAAGGACAAAAAAAAAAACAAAAAACAAAAACAAAAAACAAAAAACTCCATCTCTTTCACTCAGTGTTTTATAACAAATCCAAAACCAATCTATAGTGTATCTTATTTCAGAACCCAGTAGAATAAAAACCTGAATATGATAGTTTTAACCTCAGGAATTAGAAATTCATTTTCAGTTCTTGCTACTCAATTGAATGACTGAGGAAGATGGCATAGCCCTGAGATGGTAAATTCATGAGCATGCTCTCTCCATCCTCATGGCAGATATCACTAACCAATCAAGGAATCTTTTCTAATTCTATCCAATGTAGCTTTGGAGCTCTTTCATTGCTAATTGTGCTGGTAGTAGATGTGTAAATAGAAACCTAACATCATTTCTTCTTTCTTCTTTTGTTTCCTGCAGTGAAGAACACTGCCACAAAATTTACCATCATGCTTCAGTAAACATTTTAGCATTATTCAATGGCCTTTCTTGAGAAGCTAGAATTACACAGCATATTCAGAGTTACTTGGGTGTCTTTATTCATTCCTAGAGGAGTGACTCTTCAGCTAAGTGCTAAAGGATGAATAGGAGGTAACTATATGAATGGGATGAGAACGCCATTCTTGAGAAGGAAGAGCTTGAGGGAACTCTCCAAAGCCAAAGGTTCCATGAAGCACACTGAAGGATATTTGGTGTGAGGAGAGGAAAGGACACTGCTTGTGCAAAATGGCACTGGAGAACTGGGCAGCATATGGAAGGAAGAATGAAAATGAAGACCTACACTTCAGTTTTCAACTCAACAGCTGACTGTGTAGTATAATGTAACAGTTGTGAAAATGAAGGTTACACTAAAATATCTTCTAGTCCCCTCCATGAACTCCTTTGGATGACAATATTGCCTCCAGAATGCCCTTTGAATATGTTGCCTGTTGAAATCACCCATCATCACAATTGCATGGATGAGTTTATCAGAGTAAAAGTGAGCAGGGCAGAGCTGTTTGGGTCAGAAGGGCACAGAAAGATCCCAATGGTGAGGAACATAGTCTGGGGTATAAATCTAAAACATGGACCTGAGCCTTCACTTAGTAAAGTGCTATATGGGGATAACTCAGTTTAAGTGTGCAGAAAAGAAAGCACCCACCAAAAGCTGTCTTTAAAATTTTAAATAAGTAAAAATATTAGATCCAACTTTACCTAGCTCATGGGCAGTGAATTTATTTTTATTTCATGTATTTGGGTTTTTTGGTGGATGGTGATGAGAGGCCTGGATCTGAAGCTAATCAAACAGCTAATGGAACTTCTCACTGGTATTGACTTAAAAGAGGGATGCAGAGACTTCATAGGTATGGAATTTAATTTTTCCAAGTCCAGCCTAGAGATGTTTATTTTAATCACCTGTTCTTCACAAAGCCTTCCACCCCATCATAAAAAGCCTCCTAGAAAGATATCCTACAGAAGAAGTTGTATACCATTACATGAATGGAAACTGTATTTTCTGACTTGTACCATACTTACCCTATTTCTAACTCTAAGAACTGATTTTGCTTCTATACCAACGTGCTACTGTCAATGGGATATCGTGTTGTGTCTTTTACTCAGAGATGGTTTCACATGCAAAGACTAAATGGTGACAATATAGATCTGTAAAAGACTGTGTGACATATCACTTTATCATCTCTCCTTATTGACAGGTGGCAAACTAAGAAGAAAAAAGATACATGGAGTGGAGCAGTTTGGTTTTTCTCAGGTCTACACTTCATTTTCATCATAACCAGTCTTTTTAAAAATAGAAAATGCTCAGGGGAACCTGGGTAGCTTAGTCTATTAAGCCTCCAATTCTTGATTTCAGCTCAGGTCATGATCTCAGGGTTGTGAGGTCCAGCCCTGTGTCAGGCTCCAACTAGGCGTGGAGCCTGCTTATGATTCTCTCTCTCTCCCTCTGCTCCTTGCCCTGACCCGCCACTGGTGCCTGTGCAAAAACAAAAAACAAAACAAAAACAGAAAATGCTCATTTATAAGGACCTGCCCTACAAGGTATAGTGAAAACCCACCTCACAATATCTGCTTATTTATAAAACCCCCTGTGTGCCTGGCCTGCCCTTCCCCTGGCCCCCAGGCTTGTACTGCATTTGCTGATGGCTGAGAAGGCAGTCACTGTTTGTTACTCAACTTCCCTGACGGGGGTATGACTGCTTAATTCTCTTTGAACACCATACAGAATGAGTTGCTAATTTTGTTTGTTTTTAGGCCTATCTGCTGACTTGGTGATTGATTCCCATTGCAGATCGTCAAAGGAAATTAAGTATTTTGATTCAGCTCTTAATTTGAATTTTAATTAAGTTTTCGATCCAGCTTCTGAAATGTCCAATAAGTAGAATTGCCCTTTATATCTAATCATCTGCTCATCAGGATGGGATTTAAGCATGTCCTCCTCTGTCTTGGCCTGATTCCCAGTAGAGAAGTCTTTGGAGGCTCTTCCTGGACAATATGAGGGACTCATTTCCTCTGGCCACTCCTCACCCCCATATCATACTGTGGGTCAGTGGACACAATCCTCAGATCCCCAGTGCCCTAAGCCTTTGCCAACTACATGGTAAATAAATAGTGCTTAAATAAACAAATTAGTGAATGGATAAATGGAGAATAAACTATGAAAAAAATTAAGAAGAAACTATTTATCAGATATTCCTCTGTTTACAGGTAATGTTACCTCACTCACAACTACAAGGTGATACCATCAGACTTCTGAAACCATGTCGTGGATAGGATATTTCCTACTGATGATGTTTGATGAATCTCATCATCTCCCTCATAGCACAACAAAGCAGAAAGTTGCTGGCTCTCCAGAATGTAAAACCCATCTCAGTTGGCTTTAGAAGTGCATCCTTTCTTTTATTTTATAAAACCTTGGTCATCATATATTCCAAAGACTTTGACTTTTATAGAGTTGAATATAAAACTGTGCTACACACACACACACACACACACACACACACTCACTCACCATCTCTTAAATCTAATTAGAATTCAGAAAAAACAGAGTATTTCTTACTTTTCTGATAGGCAGCGAATAAAAAATTGGGTAATTTCTAGGGTATGTGAGGATATTGGGAAATAAGGACTTCCATACATTGTTAGCAGGAATATATTTTGATGATTCATTTTTTAAAAATATTTATTTATGTATTTATTTGAGAGAGAAGGAAAGAATACCAGTGGGGTGGGGAGGGGCAGAGGAAAAGACTTTTCCAGCAGACTCCCAGGTGAGCATGAAGCCCAATCTCACAACCCATGACATCATGACCTGAGGTGAAACTAAGAGTTGGATACTTAATGGACTAAGCCACCCAGGCACCCTGATGCTCCATTTTTAAAGAACAATTTGCCAATATCATCAAAATTATCGAAGCACATACCCTGTAATTTAAGAATTTTACATACAGGAATTTATTCTTCATAAATAGTTGTATTATTATATGTACAAGAAAATTTATTGCAGCATTATTTAGCATGGCAAATAAAACTTCTATAAACAACTTAATTATCTATTATTAGGAAAAGGATTACATAAATTATGGTTTATCCCTTGCAGCTGTTAAAAATAATGAGAACGATCTTTATGTACCGCTGCAGTGCATCAAGTAGAAAATACTAAGTATTATGAAACACTACATACAGTATAATCCCCTTCGAGTTTAAAAAAAAGATCGCTTTGTGTATTTAGAGAAATTTTAGAAAGATGCACGAGAGGGGCACCTGGGTGGCTCATCTGCCTTTGGCTTAGGTCATGATCCTGGAGTCTTGGGATCAAGTCCCACATCAGGCTCCCCATGGGAAGCCTGCTTCTCCCTCTGCCTATGTCTCTGCCTCTCTGTGTGTGTCTCTCATCGATAAATGAATAAAATCTTTTTAAAAAGATAGACAAGAAAAAATTGACAAGGGCTACCTTAGGAAATAAGATGGGCAATAATAAAGGCCACTTTGTCATCAAATTTTACCTTTCTACATTTGAATTTTTTTAATAGGCATATGTTACTTTTATAAATTAAAAACAAATTAGTAAAGAAAGACTTCTTCCTAAAACATGGATTAATTTTATAATCTGGGGGTGGAGAAGGCCTTTCTAAGCAACACATAAGCCCAGAAACCACATATGGAAAGATCTACAGATTTGACTATGCAAATGTTAAAATGTTAAAATTTTAACACCATGTGGAGGGAAAAAACATTAAAAGGTACTGTCTAGGGCTGGGTAAAGGGTTTAGAGTTAACACCAAGAGTATAATTCATAAAAGAAAAATAAATGATAAATTGGATTATAACGAGACTAAAATCATTCTTTGTGAAAGACTCAATGAAGAGGATGAAAAGATTAGCTGTAGATTTGGAGAAAACATCTGCAAAAAAAAAAAAAAAGAAGAAGAAGAAGAAGAGCAAACAACGCTTGCTACCTGCCAGACTTACCCATATTTTTATCCTTGGTTTGCAACACTACCGATCATCTCATTTAGATTAGGAGCCTGCTAAGAAGACGCTTTATAAAGCATGAAGCATAGTGCATGCTCAAAACAAATGTTGTTAGTGCTTCATGGCTGATGCCTTTCTATTCGTTTCTTCTGCTTTTTTTGTTAAATGATGCAAATGCTGTTCAGAATTGCCTCCTACTCTCCCAAACAAATCTTTAATGGTAATACAGATTTAAGTACCTGTCCCCCACTCAATCAATAGACAGATTTGTTGTTAAGAATAGCACACAGTGACTGAGAAGTATGCAAGCCCTTGAGCCAACTTTACCTATGTTACCAGTATGCCAAAAGACTTGGACTTCCATACTGAAAACTTGAGTACAAGTTCCACCGGCATAAAAAAAAAAAAAAAAAAAAAAAAAAAAAAAAAAAAAAAAAAAAACACATGACCAGGGATGCCTGGGTGGCTCAGTTGATTAAGCACCTGCCGTCAGCTCAGGTCATGATACCAGGACCCTGGGATTAAGCCCCTGCTCTGCAGGGAGTCTACTTCTCCCTCCGCCCACTGCTCCACCTGCTTGTGCTCTCCCTCTCTCTCTTTCTCTCTGTCAAATAAACAAATAAAATCTTTTAAAAAATAATTGAAATATAGTGGCTTAAATGAGAAGGTTATGTTTCTCATTCAGGACCATGCTGCAGGGGACAGACCAAGGCTGGCAGGATAGTTCTGCCATCCTCAATTTATGGACTCCAAGGTTCTTCAAAGAGAAGCCACATTCCATCAAGAAGAAAGGAAAACATAGAAGAATCGTGGGAAGCAGCTTATCTTTCAGGATGGCAGATTAAAATACAACTACTGGAGCTGAAAAAAAAAACTAAGCTGAGTTTATTTCTTGTCAGGCAAAAGAGAGCCACCGTACTCAACACCAAGGATAGATCTAGTGTAAAAGGAAGACATTTTGCCTTTTATAGGGCAAGATTCTGGAGGAATCATTTGATTGCTTAAGAAGAGGATTGTTAATCTCCTTCAGGATGGGTCATTTCTTATTTACATCACAAAAGCATGTGAAGAGTTCTCAGAAGTCCAAAATGGCATTGCGGGCCCATTGGTATGCACATTGGTCCACATGTCCAACTAAAACTCAAGGGGATTTATTACTGAAAGGAAGACAGGGAGACTGGATGCTGAGAGACTGTTATTGATGCCTTCCACATTCTGCCTTGCTGGCCACCAAAGTATCTGTGATCACCCTTCTTCTAATTCACAGAATACCCTTTCTTTCTCCTAAGGAAATAAATCTAAATTTTGTCCAGTTACTGCAGCCATCCTATCCCCAGAATCTCCAGGTGATGTATAGTAATCTGTATCAGGTCTGAGGTGGGCTTCTGGTGGTCCAGTGGCTTAAACACTAGTGGACAGGTGACTTGTACTTCCCCTGCTTTCCAGGCCTCCACAGCTCCAGTGGACAGTGGTAGAGCAGGAACAGCACATTCCCAGTAGAAACTCCCATAGAAAGGGAAAGAATGAGGAGCAATGTGGAGTTATTGTTATTGTTGTTGTTGTTTTGTTTTTTAATATCCCAGGGTCCCTATCACTGATGACACACTGCCAAGTAGGAATTGTGAAGACCTCCTGCCCTGGCAGGAGAGTAAGGAAACTGGATTGTGCTGTCTGGAAACGGCTCCCCTATCTATGTTTGTGACCCAGCTTTCCTCTCTGGAAGAGTCTTCCTTATCCATTACTTTCTGTGGCCCCATCTGAAGATGTTAGAGAATATGCTCCACAGGATGATGATTCATCTCCTGCTTTTGCTGTTTGAGAGCCCAATGGATTATTTAGGGATGAGAAAATGCACAGGCCTTTGTAAGCCAGTCTTGTGATTTCTTGGGTGATACAACTGCTCCCAAAAATTAGAAAGCTGCTTGCCTCTTTTTTTCCAGTCTGTTCCATGCAGGGCTGTGCTGGGTCTGACTCATACCAGCTTGCAAAAACATACTGTGCACATCTCTTCCGAACTCCACATGATCAGTAACATCGTATCGGTAGCTTAAAATAGACTGTGGCAAGAGTATTTACCCCATAAAAATCGACAGACACTAAAAATCAAGGTTTTTTTTAAACAACAAACTGGTTATTAAATATTTACCAGCTGGTTCCATGTGGAAGTCATCGTACCCAAATTTCTTCTGATGAACCTTCCTAAGGCTGTCTCTCCCCATTCTCTATTACTAGCTCAGCCCATCTTCCTTTCCCTTATTTCAACAACTACCGGAAAGGCTGATTCTGGAGGCCGTAACTACCTCCCACTGGGTGAACAATCTCAGTGGGACACCCTTGAGAAAGGCTGTGAATGAATCTTATCTCCTGCTTTTTCAGGTACAGATAAAGTTGACTTTTCTAACCTTGCAGGCCCCAAATTTCAACACCTTCAATCTGGATGACAGACGAAGGCAGAAAAAGCTTCCATTAGCACAGCTGTGTTTCCTCTCATTTCCACTAACAATTTGGCCAGTTCTCACCTGGGTTCATTTCTTCTGAAATCTTGCTAAAAGCAGCAAAGAGTAGTCCAAACAGAGTCTACCTTTTTCTACTCACTTCCCCAAATTTAAATGGTCCTCCCTCCATGTCGTTGCAGGTGATAGTTTTACCAAACCTATTCATGAGCCTTCCAGGCTTAATTTGTTTCTGGGTCCCCTTCTACATGACCACTAAGACAGACCACATATTTTAGGTTTTTGTTATGATGGCAACATAGTTTCAGATACTAATTTCTATAGTAAACAGGGTACAGGTGAAGCTTTACAGCAAAGATACCAAAATATACAGTGTCTTATATAAATATGGTTCATTTTTCTTACAATATACTGTCCCAGAGCTAAACAGTCTAATGCTGGTCTTATGTCCAAATTGTTTCATTCGTTGTCATTTCCCATCCATAAGAAGGTTTAAATAAGACAGATTGGTTTTGTTTTTTTGTTTTTTTTAAGATCTTATTTATTTACTTGAGAGAGACACAGGGAGAGAGCATGAGCAGAGAAAGGGAGAAGCAGACTTCCTGTTGGGCAGGGAGCCAGATGTTTGGCTTGATCCCAAGACCCTGAGATCATGAACTGAGCCAAAGGCAGATGCTCAACCAACTGAGTCACCCAAGTGCCCCAAACATTGTTTTTAAGACAGTGACCTAGAGGCTCTAGAGAGCACTTGCACCCACAGTCATTTGTCCAACCTTAGTTACATGGCCACACTGAATTGCAATTTACAGCTAGAGAATGTAGTCACTAGTGGGCATCTATGTGACCAGCTCAAAACTAGGGGGCTTATTACTAGTAAGAAGAATGGTTGAGGGTGCCTGAGTGGCTCAGTCAGTTAAGTGGCTACCTTCAGCTCAGGTCATGATCCTGGGGTCCTGGGATTGAGCCCAGCATCATGGTCTCTGCTCAGTGGGGAGTCTGCTTTTCCCTCTCCCTCTACCCCTCTGCCAGCTCCTTCTCTCCTTCTCAATCTCTCTCTCTCTCTCTCCAACATGAATAAACCTAGAAAAGAAAAGAAAAGAAAAGAAAAGCAGTTGGGCTGGAAACCTGTGAACGGTTAGTAGTCCTTATACAGGCCTAAATAGAAAACAAATATTGTTTATCATAACTCAGCATCTGAATATCAGCTCCAGGGAGCAGCTCTTCTCTGACCACTTAGATGAAATCTAGGGGCAGTCCTATGATTTTGTGGTCACTTTTAAATATTAAAAAGTCTACTGGTCACTCTGGTCCCCCAAATATTCTCAGTTCACTAATCCATATAGTGTAATAATGAAAATAATGAAAACTCAAACATCCATTAAAAATTACACAAAAAAAAAGTAAAAAAAAATAATAGTGTTTTGTCCAGAGAGCTCAGGTCTGCTAAAAGTGGGAAATCTACATCAAGAAAAGAGTGCATGGTTGACTTTCTTTTCCTTGTCATTCTAGCCATCTTTTCCAGCTCAAAAACAGCAACCCTTTATTCTTTCATGATTAAAGTCATTCACCTGTTGACTCATTTCCCTGCCTCAATTCAATAAGAGTTCACAGACTCCTCTTCACTTATTTGGTGGGAGGCCTGCAGAAATCAGGTCCCAGACCTCTGATTCAAGCCTGATGCCTAGACAACCTCGTCAGCAAATTTATAAATCATTCCCCCAGACATCTGAACCATGTGCTACCAGGAGGAGGAAGAGCATTGTATAATATTTCTGATAAATAGAAGATGAGGTATAAATGAATAAGTAGGCATGTTTCATGGGAAAGAAAAGAAAGTAAAAAATTTTTAGAAAAGTAATTGTGTAGGTGGTTCTTTTCTCACTCAGCAGTGCTTTTGCTGTATCTGAAATGAGCAGTTACAGGATTTGAGCTAGTTTTTCACTAGGCTGCTTGCCTTATGGTAGGAAAGATTATTTTATTTTAAACATTTATTTGCATGAATATCTCTGTTTACGATACCTCTCCTTACCTAGTAAACTTCAGAGGTGTTAATCAAAGGAGATCAAGGCTAAAATTTCAAGCAGAATCTGTAATATAGGTAGAGGAAATAAACCACACACTGTTTGTACTCTAGAACCACCGTCTTTATGGCAGTGAGGCCATGTGCATTACTACTGTTGCAATGGTATTTGGGAAATTGCCTATTTGATTACCCCTCAGAATAGAGTATGGGGGAAAGAACCAGAAATCAACATCTTGCTGAATTTGATGCTTTGATAACATAGAAAAATATTCCGGGATGACAAGTTGCTTTGCCTAAAAGCTGTTGAAAATGGAAATATCATCAAAGGTCTCAAAACAAGGAAATAAAGTTAGTGGCTTATGCCATAATATGAGCTGTCATATCTTCCTCTTTGCCTTATCTGCCAATCCCTCTCCAGAGACCAATGACTGTAGGACAAAAGAAGAAAGTGATAATGAATTGTGTAGAGAAGGCCAGTTGACTGAGAGATGTGGGAAATTTATATATCATTCCCCCACCACCACTACTTTAATTTGATTTATGTTTTCTATAGGGAATATCTCTACAAATCTACTATTCCCTCAATATAACCAGTGATAGTAATAACAGCTAACACAGAGTACTTGCTATGTGTGTTAACTTTTGTTCCAAGTAAAGATATAGACACATACATGATCTCATTTCATTTCTTACCAATCCTGTGAGAGATGGTACATAATATTATCCCAGTTTTCCAATTGAGCAAACAAGCACAGAAAGGTTAAGTAACTTGTTTAGGCTCTTATAATGAGTAAGACAAAAACTCAGGCTCAGAGGCTGCCTTTAGCAACCATCTAATAAAGCCTCTCTGACAATAGCAGTAGTTATTATGTAGATTGTATTATTGTTCCCAACTATTCACTCCGTCTTCCTATAAGGGAATTAAATATACACATTCATTGCCACGAGATTTAGTGCCTCCCTTCCCCATTCCCCATTAATGGCAGTCCTGGTCATGTGACTTACTTTGGTCAATGGAATATCAATCTGCCAAGTTCCCACAGAAGCTTAAGGAGCCATCATGTATTTCCTCCTGGTCCTTCAATCTTCAATTTCTCTCTCTCTCCGTCCCACCCTCTCTCGCTGCTGTGAATAAAACAGGTCCCACATAGATGTGACTCCATCTAACTTGCAGCTATTAATATGTAACAGGGACTAGAATAAATGTTTGTTTGTTATCTTAATCCACTCAGATTTGGGGTTTATTTGTTACTGCAACAGAGCTGATTAATATAGTAAGCATCTCCTAAGTGCTAGTAGAAGTTAAAATGAACTCCCTGACTTTGCAACTATAATACATTGTTCTTTGGAATTCACAAGGGTACTTAGTGTGTATCTGAATAAATCAAGAACCCTCACATGTTTTATTAGGAAAATTTCATTACCCTCACTCTGTAAAGGGAAAAACACATCGCAACTTAACTGTCTTGGCCAAAATCACAGTACTGATATTTCGAAGCCATCCCCAACCCCTGTCTGTGTGATTTCAAAGCACAAGCCTTGCTCATGATAGCATATCACATCTTCTTCCAGGAGAAAGAACATCTCAGAAAACCCATATTACCTATAGAGAGTTTGTGACCCTGGAGTTTGAAAACCCAGAATCCCCAGCCTGCAGCCAGCCTGAGCCAGAAGTAATCCTAAAGTGCTAGATGTGTTTGTAATCCTAAAGTGCTAGATTTGTTCTCTTACCAATCTGAGAAACCACAATTGTGAGTTCTGCTGTTTTGAAAGAACTATCATTTCCAACTCTACCTGGTTATGCTTTATAAACCTATATGCCACGATGAGAAAACCACTATATATTTTATCAATATTAATCATTTTCTTTTATGGACTTCCATTTATTTCATTTATTCCCTCTGTGAATACTAAAAGACAAAGTATTACCCTTTGAAGATTATAAAATCCAATTGAACTCGATGGCTCAAAGTTATAGAAGTGAAATGTAGCTTGAACAACATAGAAACCAGAAAGTATCACACTCTTGTTAACTATCAATGTCCTGAGTAGACGATCTCCATGGCAACATGGAGAAAAATGTATGATTGGACAACTTGCCTCATGGAGTATAGACTAGTGCAAATTAAATTAATTCCCCAGGCAATTTAAAATCATATGGAGAAGATACTTGGTTTTTCTTCAATTTTTATGCTACCTTTTCATTACCTCCTCTCTTCTCTTCTATCTCCTTTTTCAATATAAGCTAAATCAGAGCTCCCAAGGTTTTAGTGGATTTTGTTTATGGTTTTTAAATTTAGACTACCATTTAAGACTGAGGAATCTTGAAAATGTATTCACTCTACATTTTTAAAAGTCCATTCCTTGACTCTGGGGGATTTTCATTTGAGTCACAATAATGTCTTGGTCATTTATATAATGCACACCTTTACTTTTCTCTTGTGACGATGACAAGATACAACTATTTATTACTTGTAAAGGTTTAAAAGTAGCAGCTAAACAGAAACATTCAAGGAATGAGCATATATTGCTGCAAATTATCCTGAATCTCCCTCTGGTGAATGAGTCAGAGACTTACTTCATTCAAATCTTTAGTCCTTATATTTAGGCTCATGTGTTGGAGATGGGGAGCCAGCAACAGAGTGTCTGTCATCTGGGACTCAGCTTCCTTGCTTACATGGCACTGACAAGATTTTGTTGTCTGTTTTTGTACCCAAGTAACAATTTTTGTCCATAATTGGGCAAGCATTTTACAAGAATCTGATGTCACCTGGGAGTATAGATGTTCTCATTCCTATTTTATAAAATAGGTTAGCCAAGGGCAAATTCATCAGAAACCGTATCTCTTATAATTCATTGATCCTGGAGGACCTAAAAAGGTGGCAGTTTGAGAGGCTACCTGTGATTGCGAAAGCCAGAGAAAGAGGAAGAAGGCATCGCTACAGGGACTCACAGATAGGACAGACTGATGGCATTGCCTTTAAGGTGAAACACATTTCCAGGGTGATGGCCTCATCCACTGCTTCTGCCCCTAGGTCTGGATGAACTTGGGGGTGGGGTGGGGCTGGAAGATCTAACTGTCACCCCAAGGGGGCCTGAGGAAGGCAGACACAATCAAGGTAGAGTAGAGAGATGTCAACGGGTAGCAAGGTAAAGTCCAATAAAAGAAAAAGTCATATATATTTAAATAGTCATGGAACTGGAGCAAGCCAGAGCCCATACTGACCCACTGTGTTCTCAGCTGTAAAGATGTTTGGGACTACAAAGTCCCAAAACCTCAGCGTCTGTCTTCTCTTGCATGCATTCTCTCTATGGACTCCCAGTGATTCAAATCAACCCCTCAATGGCACCTTTAGTTCACTTCATGTTATTAAGAATTAAAAACATTCTTAAGGAAGAACCCATGGTGAGGAGATTTTATAGTAGTAAGAAGCTGGTTACTGACGAAAACTATTTAGGGATTTTTCTGCTCAAGGTTCACATAAAAAGAATAGAATGTCATTTAAACCAAAATTGGCTTGAGCCAGTGAGTTTTTCTTTATTACACTAGCAGATACTGCTGGGGGAGGGGAGAAAAAAGCAGGGGAGAGAGAAAAGGAAAAACTGCATAACTATTTTAGAAGAAGCTGTAGCCTAGAGTCAGAGAGAGTCTGTGAAAGGTAAGCTCCTCAAAAACCAGGGAAGATGTGGAACTCGTGGGGATGGGGAATCCAAACTCATCCAAATCCCAAGGAACAGAATGACTTCAGCTGACAGGTAAGTAGTGTGCAGAGAAATGTAATATATCTTATAAATAGTCGGATGTATATCTTGGCTTGGAGGAGCATATTTAAAAATTTTTAATATTATTAGGTTTACTTTTTTTTTCTTAGTTGATTAGAAGGTTACTGGCATGTTAGCAAGATCTGAGTTTGGAATGACCTATTCTTTGGTTTGCTTTCAGTTTTGCCAGTTACTTATCTTTGGAGAGCCTGTTTCTTCATTTCTAAAACAAACACTAAAGTACTATCTACTTCACACGGTTGTTATAAGGATCTAAAATAAGAAATATAAAATGCATAACATATAGTAAGTCCTAGAAAACTTCACATTTAGGAAACTTATCCAGTGTTTGCTGGGTTAAAATATGTGCCTGAGTAGGTTATGGAAAGACCTTGTAATTGATAAAGTGGAATATAGACAGATATTGATACCTTAAACTGGCTTCTATGCCTGGTGTGTGAGCTTCTGCTGACACTTGGTCCGTTACACACATCTTGGGTTGGTTCAAGTCTAGGAAATGGATTTTCCTCAGAGTCTGGAAACCAAGAACCCAGACTCTCTGGGGAGAGGTGCTACATATTTTGCTAAGTTGATGGCTTCTCGAAAGCACCAAGTTGAGCCAATATGTAATAGGAGTTCTGTGCCCCCCTTCACAAGAGTTTTTAAAACACTGTCTAGAGCCACAAAAATAGTTCTAATTTGTTTTTCACTTGGTTATCTCTCAGAAACCATTATTAAAGTCTGCTAAAACAGCAGCAAACATCATCTACTCAGCCATGCTTTTGCTTCTGCTTTGAATTAACAGCAGTCTTGGGTTTCAGTTCATTAGAATGTTCTGAATAGAGATAAATTAATTAATGGATTTAACAACCGGAATCAGTGTGCCCATACTTCAAAAGGATTGCACTTTCTTTATGCCTCCAATATCTCATTAGGAAAAACAGGTCAAATGGAGGCAAACTAATTCAACGCAATTTGTCTCCTTTCAGCTTCGGGTCTTCCAAGATTGTAAAAGCTTACACCTATACAGATCGAATTTCATGTAAATTTATTGAACTATCAAACTCCTTGCAAACTACACTGTAATGAATGCCTGAGTACATAATATGTTTAATTTATATAAAGGCTGCTTTCAGAAGGCCTTAAACAGTTTCACAAAGATTATTAGACCTCAGAACAATCTTTTGAAGTTGGAAGACAGAATAAATTACCAAGACACAGGGTACCTTGAAAGAAATAGTTTTCTCATTAAAAGTAAGTCAGTAAAATGGTGCAGCTGCTATGGCAAGCAGTTTTCACTTCCATAATAAGCAAAATATAAAAATACCATGTGACTCCACAATTCCATTCTTGCATATATGCCCCGAAGACCTGAAAACAGGTGTTCACACAAAAACTCACTCACAGATGTTCATAGCAGAGCCATTCTCAATAGCCAACAAGGGACCCAAGGGTCTATCAACTGATGAACAGACACACAAAATGTGGTATATCCATACAATGGAATATTATTCAGCCATAAAAGGAATAAATATAGCATATGTCCATATATGCTATAATGCTCATGAAATCATTATGAAACTTTAAAGTCATTATGCTAGGTGAAAGAAGTCACACACAGAAAGCCACAAATTGTATGATGTGAAATACCCAGAATTGGCAAATCCACAGATACAGAAAGCAAATTAATAGTTGCCAGGGCCTGTGGGGTGGGAGAAATGAGGTGTGACTTCTCAATGGGTACAGGTTTCATTTTGAGGAGATGAAAATGTTCTATAACTAGACAGGATAGATTGTGAAAGTTCTAAACATCACTAATGGTCAATTTTATGTGTATGCTACCATAATTTTTTAAAGATATTTTTTGAGTAAGTTTGATGCTCATGTTTCTGGAAAGGTGTCACTACAAGCGGGCCTGAAATCTAACAGGGAGTTTTAGACAGCCTCATGGTTCCCTGCAGATCTAGTGTTCCAGAGAAATAAATGAAGCCCAATTTAAGTAATTCCCAAGTAAGTTCCATGAAGTGAGCTTTCTCCTTCTAGGCCTGAAGATCTCCTAAGTTTTTAAATAAACTATCCTGACATCTCTCAGTCTTGGTCCAATTAGGGGCTGATGTAATACCTAAATATAGGTATTATACAGTACCTATATTAGTATCATCACGTTATGTCATAACCATTTGCTGGCTCATCTCCCTTCCCTGTCAGACTCTAAGTTCCTTAAGTCTTGCATCTTTTTCTGTGGTCTTTGCCCTCTGCCTTGGCACATGGGAGGGATATCAGAAATTATTCTACCTCCTGCATTAAAATGACAACTATATACTGCTGGCAAATTATTAATCTGGTAATGGGCTAAATAATCCCTCATAAAACAGCATGTCAATTTCAAAGAACTGAAACCAGATCTTTTCAGGACAGTGTTATGCAAGAAAAGTAGTGCCTTTAGACATGGTTGTGGTTATACTATTTACTACCTGGTAATTAAATGTATCAGGGGCAACGTGAGATTCTTGTGACTTTTGCTGATCATTCAATTCTTTGAAAATGAATCAACTACTGACTAAACTTCATAAACTCAAACTGCTCCCAGGCCATCCATGCTCATAAAATATCCTGACTTTAATGCCATAACTAGAGAGGGCATCAATAAGAACAATTTTGTGATGGTTCAGGGACAATAAAAGCTGTGATGGGGTAAAATCTATGTTAATGTCTCGATGTCAATGTAGAATAAGAAGGTTAAAATGGAGGTGGGGGAAAGGGAGATTTTTTAAAAAGAATTAACATAACCATTTTTTTTAATATGCAGGAGGCATGGCTTTTACTGGTGTAACCAAAGATTGACCTACAGGAAAAAAAAACTGGTCCTTATTTTTAGTTACTGCTCTGTAAAACCTACTGTTCAACTACCCTAAAGCCAAAAGTCATGATTTCCAGAAGCTTTCATTGGGCCTAATTGCCTTATGGTTAATGAGCCAATAAAATGAGTTAACTTACTCGGTTCCTAGACACCCACATTGCAAACAATTTGTCTTCAATGATACACCAGAAATAGACTAGATTATCTTTTGGATTTTATTGTTGTTAGCTGTTAGGAAGCTTGCAGCTCAATATTCAGTACATTACTTGCAGATACTCAAGACTTCGTATTTCAAGTACTGACCTTACCCTGGTGTCAACTGTTGGCCTTGTTTTATTTTCCTTCATCTCACTTTTTCATTTGATTCTTATTCTCTGCTTTTACATGGTATATATTGCTTTAGGTTGACATAAATCCTTTTAAAACAAGTTATTTCTTACACTTCTATAGGGGAGACTCAACTACGTCTTAAATGAAGAGGGATTGAATAAATAACTATACTTTGTCATTTTTCTCTCTTCCTTCCTTCCTCCCATTTTTATTTCCTCCCTTCCTTTCTTCCTTCTTTCTTACCTTTCTCCTTTACTCTGTACTAAGGATACTGAGGAAATCTTAGGGATATTCATTATTTAAAGATAAGGGAGCCATAAAGAGCAGAAGCATAAAACAAGCTACAACAACATGCAAGCATTCATATCTTCCACATTCTTTAAGACAAAAATCAAAAAGGAGATTGTCCTAACTTTAAATTTCCATTAAAGATGTGGAAACCTGCATTTCCCTTAGTTCCTCAAATATGATCGCTTCAGTTTCTGTAGAACTCTTCCAGATTCTACCTCCTAAGTTTCCTAAACAAGTAGGCAGAAATTATGAGCACACATAGTATCTCAAAATACTTGGCCAATTATCTTAATGAACCTCTAGAGTTGTTTTAAAAATAACTGATGTTAAAAATAACTAGAGTTTTTTTGTTGTTTTTTTAAAGATTTTATTTATGTATTCATGAGAGACATAGAGAGAGAGGCAGAGACATAGGCAGAGGGAGAAGCAGGCTCCCTACAGGGAGCCCGATGCCGAATTCCATCCTAGGACCCGCCCTGAGCCAAAGGCAGATGCTCAATCACTGAGCAACCCAGGCAACTCTAGAGCCGTTTTTTAAAATAATTGATAAAAGTCACACTCATGTGTGACTAAGTACAACCATTCTCTGCTCCTTACTACTGTGTTGTGTTCAGAGACCTGTCTGTGGACTTCTACAAAAAGCAATCCTTTTCCCCCTATACTAAAATTGGGAAGAGTAAAGGGACTTGAAGAAGTGGGAATAAGAGAACTCAAATTCTCCTTTGTCATACTAGGAAAGCATAATGTCTAAAGCCAACAAAAGAAAGAAGCGCACTCATATTATTTAGAATGTCAAAGAACTGAAAGTAGTTTCCTTTGGGGCAACATGGGGCCAGGGTAAGGATACCATTAGGGTACTTACAGTTTTATGTAAGACTTTATTATTTTTTATGTATTACATACATGTATACATAATACATGTATGACTATAATACAAGTTAAATTTTAAAATAGCTTTTAATGGCGATCCTTGCTCCTAATGATGAAGTCTGAACCTCTGTTTACTGCTCCAGCCATGTTGCTTGATGCCTTATACCTTCCTTGTAAGCTCCAACTGTGCTGAGCTTTTCCCGCCTCCTCTTAGTAGATGATGAGTTTGCTCACTTCTGGGACTTTCCATGGGCAGTTGTTTCTGCCTAAAACTAACTGTTCCTTCTCTTCCTTTCCTAGCCTTCTCTTGGCTATGCTTCTGGAAGCTTTCCCACTCCCATCACAGCTGGGTTAAATGTGCCTCTTATTTACTTACTCCATTAGCACTCTGAATTTTCCCCAACCACAGCATGTATCTCCTTATATAATATCTTATTGACTTATCTGCCCCCTCATCTAGAATGTAAGTACCCAGAGAAGGAGAACCCCATCTTTTGTGTTTATTGTCCCATATTCCACACCCAGCAAGATGTTCATTTCAAAGTGGATGCTCAACACATATCCAGTAGGCACAACAATAAAGTCGAAAGACAGGAAGAAAGGAAGAGAGGGAGGGAGGGAGAGACAAAGAACGAGAAAGAGAGAAACAGAGAATGTTTGGACAGATTCATGCTGTTAATTGAACTTAAGGCAAAATTATATAAGGTACAGAGAATATAAATTTAGTATCTTTTTTTTCTATTCCCTTCCCTTCTTTAACTGTTCACCATAGACACTCTAAAATTCAGTGTTTTCTTGTCACCACCTAAGCTAATTCACACTAAGAAATTGGTGACAATGTTGTACTGAAAGGTGATTTTAATATATTTTTTGAGATTTTATTTACTTATTCATGACAGACAGACACACAGACACACACAGAGGGAGAGAGAGGCACAGACGCAGGCAGAGGGAGAAGCAGGCTCCATGCAGGGAGCCCGACGTGGGACTCGATCCCGGGTCTCCAGGATCATGCCCTGGGCTGAAGGCGGCGCTAAACCGCTGAGCCACAGGGGCTGCCCCTGAAAGGTGATTTTAAAAGCGTTAGCTGGAGATATAATGCTTGAACCAAAGAATCTTAAAAATCATTTTGATCTCAACTCCCCGCTTTACAAATGAGGAAATTGAAGCCCAGAGACATTGATGAGTCATCGGGCATCACACAGCAAGTTCAGCTCTGAGCTGGCCCATAGTGGGGCCTCCTGACTCCCCAGATTGCACTTTTTCTAGGGGGTAACACCATCACTTAGGGAGGGTGACTTCATGGGAAGCAGGGTGATATTCCAAAATCAGCTAGGCAAGCTCTCTTACTGGACCCTGAATTTCAACAGCCTCCAGCAAAACCTACCTCAGAGGCTTGTTGTGGATTTAACGAGCTCTTGGCTGTGGCAGCCCCAGAAGATTGTAAACTGCAAAGTACTTGGTTAGCTAGAAGGCTCGGGGTAAAACGGAAGCCGTAAAGTCAGTGCAAAAGCTGGTAGACTCCAAAGGACATTGGTCATGGTCTCAGCAATCTGACAATCCCACTTGGACATCTTGAGCATTTCCTTTGCATGACAATTCCTAACTGAATCCTGTAGAAGTTTAAAGAGACTGGCATCTTCAATACCAATTTAGAAGCAATTTTTGTAGAAACTCGATTCCAGGCTGGGTTTTTTTTGACACTTTGCTAAACTTCCCTGATATAAAATTTTAAGTGCTGATGAACAATTTGCTGTGTTTTGCTGCCAGTTCACTCCTGAGACACTTTAAGAAATTATTTCATCCCACTTCTTTCAATTGCTGAAAACTAAAATGGCTTCTCTGACAGAATTAGATAGCTGGTAGGTTCCATAGGCATTTGGATATCCTTAATGGAGTTAAAAATTTTTTAGAGTTTATATGAGCAAAAATCAATTTGAATTGGACAGAATCCAATCTAGGAAATAGAAAGGAGCTCCGAGGAGCTATATAAAATGAAAGACTTTTATAGGCCGAAGGGAGGGTGGACAAGGAAATTGTGCTGGGCAAAAAAAAAAAAAAAATACTTTCCTTTCGGAGTTGGCCTGGGTCCATCAGGCTGATTACCTAATCATGCTGATCAGGCGATTTTTTTTTCTTTTTTTTAAAGGATTTTATTTATTTATGAGAGGCACAGAGAGAGAGGCAGAGACACAGGCAGAAGGAGAAGCAGGCTCCCCACAAGGAGCCCGATGTGGGACTCGATCCCAGATCCCGGGACCACGCCCTGAGCCGCTCAACCGCTGAGCCACCCAGGTGCCCCAAGATCAGGAGATTTCTGACTGACTGGTTTAATATTCCATTTCTGGGAGACCCAAAACTATAAGTCCAGTTTGACCATGTGGGGCCTAGCATAGTTTTGGGTTTGTTGTCTTGTTTTTAACAAGTATGAGAATGAGGAAGTTTTTTCATCAGAACATCTCTTGTGGAATTCCAGAGTTTCCTCCACAAGGTTCCAGAAAGGGGTTCCTCTCAGACAGGTCTCCTCTGATATCCTTTAATTAGTCTTCTATTGTATAAGAAGGGTCTTTACTAAAGGCATGTGTGAGACACATAAGCAGCCAGATGATGTCCCTGGAGTCCTTTGCCCATGGTTTCTGGTGATATCCACAGTTGCAATCAGACAATGCATCATCTCGAGCCTTTATCCCAGGAGGTTGTTAGGTGTGTTAGTTAGGAGGCTCCAGGTACAAGAAACTGCCCAAATAAAAGTGGCTTAAACAATTGCATCATTTTTTAAAGACCATTTATTTGAGAGAGAGTGAGCATGAGCAGGGGGAGGGGTGAGAGGGAAGGAGAAGCAGACTCTCCACTGAGCAGGGAGACCAACGTGGGGCTTGATCCCAGGACCCCTGGATCATGACCCGAGCCAAGGGCAGATGCTTAACAGACTGAGCCACCCAGGTGCCCCTAAACAACTGGACCTCATCCCTGCTGCTACCTCACAGGTAAAGGCTAGCCCGAGGTAGGCAGTCTGAGGGTTGGCTCAGCAATTAGGTGATGTCCTCAGGAACACTGCTGCTTTGCATCTTCTTATCTTCCCATTCTCAAAATGTCCATATGTCTCCCACATTGGTCACAGGGTCACTGCAGCAGGTATAGCTTTACAACCTCATGTGACAATGTTCCTAAGCAAGAAAGGAAGAATAGGAGGAAGAGAGCTTCCCTCACGTCTCTCCTTTTGTAAGAAAGGCACATGCTTCTCAGAAAACCCCCAGCAAACTTCCCCTTATGTCTTTTTGGACAAAACTGGATTCCATAGCCATCCTGAGCTGCAGAGAGTCTGTGAAAAGTGAAACTATCATTCTCAGTCTCTTGGAATTGGACTCTTCCAAAGGCAAGAAGGATGAACAAAATATTTGTTAGGTAGGCAATCCTAATAATAGACACTACTTGAGAGTGTTCTAGGCACTTCACATGTATTAATCCATCAGATCTTCACAACAAGCCCATAGGGAAGCTGTGATTATTACCATTTTACAGAGAGGCTCTACTTGGAGATAGTAACAGAGCAAGCAGTGAAGAAGCCAAGATTCGAACTCCATCACCTGACTCCAGAGGCTGCACTCCTAACTACGCATTACACTGCTCTCAGCCTACAGTGTCTGCCACAGCAGGCAATCCACCAGGCTGCTTCTAAAATCTAACACATAAAAGGTCTGAGCAGTGCCTGTCTCCCTCTGAAGTGCAAATGTGACATTTCCCCTGGTTGCAGTCACGCATGGGTGAGAAGAGCAGAGAGGCTTCCCAGAGTGACAAGAATTGCTTCCTGTCATCATCAAGGCTGCAACAGCTGAGGCTGTGATCAGGGCAAGAGGCTGGGGCCGGGGGAGTCCACTTTGTGGCCGGGGCCACTGATAGAGTCTGTGACCCACCGGGCCACCACAGGTATCAGATAGTCTGGGCGAGTCAGGGTGAGTGATTGAAGAGTCCACTTCCAACAGGCAGGATTAGAATAGAATAGTTTCTAAGTCAGAGGGATGTTTTACAGGTGACTTCCAGGCCTTCATTTTTGAATGAGAAGAATGAACTCCAAATAGGGCAGTGTACTTTGTCCAAGATCACCCAGCTAGTTTACGTAGAACGCGAGACACAAAATGAGGGCTTTTTTTCCAGGCAGAGTACTTGGGGGCCAGTCCTGGATGAAGCCTCCTTTGACTGTCCCTTGCAAAAAGCATCCCTAGCACTTCACACATGCTTCTGTTATAATTCCTGTTACAGGGCCGAGTTCATGCATTTGTGCACAGGTCTCCCCCACTGCTTTGGCAGGGTCTCGTAGGAGACCACACCCAGCCCTGGGCCTTAATCTCACCTGCTGAGCGACCCCGGGCAAGGTGTGCAACTTAACAGGACTCATTCTCCTTCTACAGAATGGCAGGAGCGGTCATTCCAACTCGCACTGCTGTTGAGACAGTTGGGTTGGTTTTTTTTAAGATTTTATCTATTTATTCATGAGAGACACAGAGAGAGAGAGAGAGAGAGAGGCAGAGACACAGGCAGAGGGAGAAGCAGGCTCCCTGCAGGGAGCCCCATGTGAGACTCGATCCCAGGATCCCGGGATCACGACTGATCCTAAGGCAGAAGCTCAACCACCCAGGCGTCCCCAAAACAATCGACTTGTAAGCAGCACATAGCACTGTGTGCCAGGCAGAGCCAGGATTTGCTAAGTGGCAGTTACTCTTCATTTTGCATCTCCCTGGTGCCCGCTCCCAAAGTGAGGCAAATCAACTTATGGATCAGCAGAGGACACAGGGCATCAGTGGCGTGACAGAGGGCAGGCAGCTCGGTGTCAGGGAAGCACAGAGCCTCAGAGAAAAGCGGGCATTGCAGGAAGGGTCCGAGTCCACGAGGGCGGGAAGGTCATGCCCAACCCGATGCATGAAAGCAACACGTGGGAAATGGAAAAGCCTTGTCCTCAGCCCCAGTCCCCCAGACCCGCGCCAGCACCCTTCAGCTTGGGCTGCTCGAGGTTCGAACACCCACTTCTGCGGACAGGACTGCAGAATTAGCTTGAGCTCCTCGAGGTTGGAACACCCGCTTCTGCGGACAGGACTGCAGAATTAGCTTGAGCTCCTCAAGGTTGGAACACCCGCTTCTGGGGACAGGACTGCAGAATTAGCTTGAGTTCATAGAGCCGGTGACAAAGCCAAGGCTGACTACCAAGGCCAAGCAAGCACTCCGAAAGCGTGTTCTCTGTGCCTACAAGTCACCGTGCAGGCTGACGAAGCTACTACACCTGCAGTTGCTGGCACGACGCCTGGCACAAGGCCCGTGGCTTTGCTACTTGCGGGTTTCCTTGTTCTCCGGCCCAGGCCCCAGCCCAGCACAGCGGTCACGGTGACTGCCCAGGAACAGGTGGAGTCTTCTGAGCCCCGACCTTCATCAGAAGACCACCAGGATCAGGAAGCAGCAAGAAGCATGTGGCCCTCTGAGAAGCGGCACCTGATTGGGGCTGCTGCTACAGGTGTGCGCCCAGCTCAGACTTAGTGCCCAGCGCTTGGTCCCGATGAGACAAGAAGAGACCCCTAGACCTAGAGGTTCAGTCCCAAACTTGCACGTGTCTCTGATCCTCCCAGAAGGCTCATTAATCGCATGGCCAGGAAGCAGGGGAAATGGTTGGGGGGGGTGTGCAGCCAGCGGCATCAGGGACAGCACCAAGAGAGAAAGCAGCTGTCCAGGCCCAAGGCCAGGAGGGACTCCAGCAGTGATCACAGCGGTAAATAAACACAGCCGCTGGCTGCACCGCGGCCCTGGATCCTGCCTGGGAAGGGACCAGGGGAGATGGGATTCTTGCGATTACAGTGGTGTGGGCTCAGCCATCGTGAGTTTACTCTCATCTGTCCCCAGACGGAGAACTCCAGAAACACCTGTTACAGCAGAAATCACTTGGCAAGCCGAACAAAATGTGGATTCATCCAGGCCACCTGTAAAGCCATTTAATGCCTAACAACCTGTGCAGTGCTCCTAATTGTCATAATTAATTTGGCACCTCTTCACTGTTAGGTGCTAACTAAGTATCACACTGTATAGGGAAAGTCCATTTCCTGCTAACATGGTTTTCCCCCTCCATAATAAAAGCTGTGAGAAATTGTGTCATTTGAAAAAACGTAACACCATATTTTCCTCACTAAACTGTGTAAGTTTCTCTTCTTTTGGCCCTCTCTATCCACTATTGGTAAGAACATCTTACTTTCTTTGGCATATCCTGTTACTGCTTCCCTGTTGCATAATTGAGGTTATAATTATTTTCTCATTTTCCCCTCCAGCTGGCAGCAGTTTGGTCCCTTCTATCTCCTATTTTCTTAAAATGCCACACTGTTGCTCTAGCTTATTTAAACACTCTGGAAAGGGGCACCTGGGTGGCTCAGTGGCTGAGCATCTACCTTTGGCTCAGGTCATGATCCCAGGGTCCTAGGATCAAGTCCCACATCAGGCTCCCCAGCAGGGAGCCTGCTTCTCTCTGCCTATGTCTGCCTCTCTCTGTGTGTCTCTCATGAATACATAAATAAAACCTTTAAACACTCTGGAAAGCCAGGGTAGGTACATCCCCACACCCCCAGAAAAGTGTCCCTACTATCCTTCCGTGTGCCACAGCAGGATCAGAATCCAGCAAGCTAACAACAAACAGCTGAGTGCCACTGTAAAGAAAAAATGCTAAAACAATCTGGCTTCTGCTATTAAAAAAAAAAAAAATCAAACAAACAAAAAAGCAAAGGAAGTCATATGAGAGCAGAATTCACTTTAAGAGGGGAAACAAAGCAAAAATATTGAATAACAGTAGTGTCCCACATGTCAGGCCCTCATCAAATCTCTATACTGACAGCTAATATCACAGGCAATTCTACTGGTTAGGGCTTCCCCAAATCAGAGGCTCTTTTTTTCTTCTTTTTAAAGATTTCTTTTTTCCAAGATTTTATTTATTTATTCATGAGAGACAGACAGAGAGAGAGAGAGAGAGAGAGGCAGAGGGAGAAGCAGGCTCCATGCAGGGAGCCTGATACTCAACTCCAGGTCTCCAGGATCACACCCTGGGCTGAAGGTGGCGCTAAACCACTGAGCCACCCGGGCTGCCCCCAAATCAGAGGCTTTTGAAACAAAGAGTTTCTTATTCTGTTTCTGCATCTATCACTCCTAAAAGATACAGTGATCCAAAATTTATCGCTAGAAGGTAGGGAGGAAAAGTTGGGACCAAAAAAAAATCTTACAATAAACTAATCAGCACTTTTATGTCTGCAAAAGGGAAAACAGGGATCCATTTTCAGAAGTTCTCCTTTTGATTCCCGATAGAGCACATCATCAGTATAATCGAATTATTCACATGAAAACTAATCCGTGTTAGCTTCTCTGCATTTAGGGAATGGAGCTTATAACATGAATCATCTTGAGTATTTTCTAAACACAAAATCACAATTTAAAAATTTTAATCTTAAAAATGTACTTGAGAATGACTCCCCCCAATTTTTTTTAACAAGAATATTTTTCAAAGAACAGATCACAATGAATTCCACTAACTCTTCAGAATTTCTCTAATTGTGACATATAAGAAATCTATTTTACAAATATGATTTAAGAAATCAGTCTGTATATTTATAAGCCAATAGCTTGTATACAGAATTTCTCAAGAAATCCAGAGGCCAGATAGAAGGCTACACAGATCATTGACAGTTTCCTGGAAGTTGAACTGCTAATACCACAGTTTCACAGAGGAATGAAATAAAGTACCAAAAGGCTTGAATAATTAATTCACTTCTAGTGGAAAAAAAAAGTTAAGGACAAACAAAACATGGTCCAGATAATCCTCAGATCCTCACAACATAAAATAACTTGTATTTATTTAAGAGAAAGACCATGTCCATTCAGTTCTCCTTTGTCTTCAGCCAATTTTTATTAAATATTAAAAATTATATGTCTTATAAATTAAATTTTATTTTTTTACAAAGAATGACCATTACAAGTATTGTTTAGATGTGTAACTATTTCTTATCAACTTTTACTTTTTGCATTACAGAGGCAGTACTTTTAGGGTAAAGATAGATATTCTAATTTGACATGAATCATCTTACCCCCAAAAAAACAAAGGAACTGTATTAGGAATCTTTGGGGTATAAATCATAAAAATCCAACCAAACTGACTCAGTAGATTTTATTAGGAGGATATTAGAGTATTTTCATGTATCCAAATGAAAAACAAGGTCTGAGATTTTATGCAGCTCAACTTGCAGCAGGTTATGCAGAAGGTCCAAGGACAAGGAAGATCAGCTGTGTCTCTGACTTGCTGGCACCCTGGTTCAATTTCAACCCCCTCCACTAGAGCCGGCACTTTCTCACATGGTGGCCACCAGCAGCTTCCAAGCCCTTCCCAAGGCTTCTACTGTCAGGGAATACTCATCCATTCCCTAAATTCTTTTATTTATTTATTTATTTATTTATTTAGTCACAGAGAGAGAGAGAGAAAGAGAGAGAGAGAGAGAGGGGGGCAGAGGGAGAAGCAGGCTCCATGCATCGGGAGCCCGAAGTGGGATTTGATCCCAGGTCTCCAGGATCGCGCCTGGGCCAAAGGCAGGCGCTAAACCGCTGTGCCACCCAGGGATCTCCCATTCCCTAAATTCTACTTCAAAAGTTCCTAGGATAAACTAATCAATCTGCCTGACCCATGTGACTATACCCAAGGGAGGTGGGTGTGATTATTGGCAGACTCTACCCTAAGGGTCTGGTGAGAGTCTAGGTAGAAGTAATTCTCAAATCTAAAAAAGCTGGGGGGGTGGGGGGGAACCAATTATGCTGAAAGCTAACTGGTCAGACAAATCAAGAATAATTAAGTAAAACAAAAACTTGCACACATTCTAAAAGTTGAGGTAATGCCAGCAAGTTGAGGTGGCATAAGATAAAATGCTAGAAATTGGCATTAGGGATTCTTCAATATGTTTTTTCACTTGTATTTCCCAAACAAAAACTATGACTAACCTTAAAACTTGATAACATATCATTTTCTCTCTCCCTTCTCTTAAATGCTTTCACTTCCCTATGGCATCTAAGTTTTTGGCCTACGAGTCGCCCCTAAAAATCTTATGCAAAGCATCCATAATATTACTGTCAGAATTGTTTTGGAGTTGTCTGTGTTATTTTTAGGGTTCGGATCTTCAAGTGTGCATTTCCTTATTCCAGATTCACAACGTTATCTTCAGGGCTTTGAGATTCAGATGCAATTTCTAGTTCATACTCCTTTTTCAATAGCTGCATTTTCATGTTTAAATCCAGTAAAGTTCTGGCCAGCTGGCAGTTTTGGAAATGCATTTCCAGCTAAAAGTTAGAAAAAGAATAAGGATTTTTTATTAGCCTGAGATAACAGATCAAATGAAACTACTCTCTGCACAGGAAAAATAAGGACTTTGTAGGAAAGGAAAATAAGATATCAAGAAAGATGTATTTCTCATCTCATTCTCCATTTCTGACTGTTTGGCCTGGCTATAAAACTGACTTTCTATGAGACAAGGTAAAATCCAGATATACAAATAGCTTTTGAAATGGCCTTGAAATGAAAACAAAAATAGCTGATGCACAAAGCTGTCCACATGAAAAATTCCTGTGCATGGAAGGCTGTTTTCAAGCAATGGCATGTGATCTGCAATGAAATCATTTATCTTTATGAGCTTTCTGAGCTACAGGATAACTGCCCAGGGCCACCTGAGCTTTCAGGACCTGGGCCCATTTACTTGATTACTTGTCGTTTCAAGTTTTTAGGATTTTAAATGGTCTCCCTGTCAAGCAAAAACATTTAATGACACCTTAGAGGCACATGTACAGTTATACGTACTTATATAATCTAACAATTTTCACTCTAGAGTGAAATCTGTTATAAAGCAACGCTGATTTATACCCTCCACCAGTGGGGTTTACGAAGGTCCTCACATACTAAAAAATAAATCTCTAGGGCAGTTTACCTAAAAAGACTGCCCAAAGAAGCTTAGTCCAACATAATCTTTATTTTGTAGTTGAGAACTAATAACTAAGAATTTGCAAATTTCTCCAATTAGGGTCTTCTTTAATACAGGAGGACCCTGTTCTCTGCTTAAAACCCTCCTTATTTTTAAAATTTTATTTATTTATTCGAAAGAGAGAGAGAGAGAGAGAGAGGCAGAGACATAGGCAGAGGGAGAAGCAGGCTCCATGCAAGGAGCCCGATGCGGAACTCGATTCCAGGACTCCAGGATCACGACCTGAGCCGAAGGCAGATGCTTAACTGCTGAGCCACCCAGGCATCCCTGCTTAAAAGCCTTCTACAATTCATCAACAGAAACCACCCTAGGATGAACCAAGGTGTTCCATTAGCAAAAAAGCAAATACTGGTCCTCCCCTCCCCCAATTTATGAAGTAAAGTCACTGGATACAATTTTCTTTCGGTTTTCCTCTGCCACATTTTTCTTCATTCTTCAGCACCTGGAAACACTTATCTGATAGCAAGAATTTGCAAAGAATAAAGCAAATTAACACAGAGCAAATTAAGAGTAACAACACAACCACCAGCACAGAAAGCCCCTGGCCCAGGCCTAGAGGGAGCTTCGGTTCTCCAGTAAGGCACAGATGCTCTATAGTCCTGTGCTGCTCTTCCAGCTTGGCTTCCTGCACTGTCTCCACACCAGCCCCCACTGCAGCTGGTCAGTAGTGCATTTTATGCACGTACACATTTCACATACAATTTTAAGTATGTGGAACTCCTGAAATTCACTCACAGACCCTAGAAATCAATGCATCCTTTTAATAAGAGCAATTCAAACAACAAATCATAGCATAAATGACATGTGTAGCAATGTCTCTAAATTAACTGAACCTGTTCATCATTGTCTTTTACATAAGTGTGACCCTAATGCATGATACTTGGACATATGTATATGGTTGTGTGCAGATTCCTACAGAAGTCTGGTTAATAGCCCTTTTTTCTTCTTTTTTTTTTTTTTAATCAGAAACTGCTTCTTCTGGTGGTGATGGTATTACAGTAAAGAAAGCATCCACACCATTTTGCCTCTTTCTCATGACCAATCACACACCATGATGAAAAGGTTGACCAATATGTTGGCCATGGTCTATAGCCCAAGAACAGAGCCTGTGTGTGTGAAATCCAGTAGCTCCTTTCCAGAAAAAAACTGATCTTTCATACCTGCGTATCTGTCATCCTTTTTTTTTTTTTTTTTTTTTTTTGGTGCAGTCGTCAAGGCCTATAATAATAATTACCATAATAATAAAGGCCACTGAATAGTGCCCACATTCTAGATGCTTTATATAACATTGTCTCATATACTCCTTACAGCAATCCTATGAGGTTATTATCTCTATTTTACCTATGAGTAAACTGAAACCCAAAGGTGCTCATTAAGATTTCTAAAGTCATAAGGCCAAGAGGAATTAGAAAAGTATATAAATATTAACGCTGGGATTTGAACCTTCATCTGTTTGGAATTTTATTCTCCAACTCCTCCCCACCCCCACAGGGAACTTCCTATATGGTAGAAAAACACAGGATCCCTGGGTGGCTCAGCGGTTTAGCACCTGCCTTGGGCCCAGGGCGTGACCCTGGAGACCCAGGATCAAATCCCACATCGGGCTCCCCATCTCCAAGATGCCGGGTCGCGTCCAGGCCCCTATTGCTGACCTTGGGTTTTCAAGTTTGAGAATTAGGACTAGCGGAACCCGCAGGCCCCCTGCTAAGTGGGCGGCGCACCTGGCTCAGGCGCTCACAGGGCGCTCCCCTTGGCCTGGCCTCCTCTCTGGCCTTCTCCCTGGCTTCAGCAGCAATCCAAGGAGGTGGCCCTCGTAACTCCAACGAGAGGCTTTCACTGGGTCATGCTTTCTTGCTCCGTGGAGTGTCTTCCCAAGAGGAAGACTTGTATCTATCTTATCTTCGTCCTTCCCATCTGTATTACCTGTCACTTTCTTTTCTTACTGCACTAGTTGGCCTTCCAACATGATGTTGAATAGGAGTAATAAAAAAGAATGCCCTTGACTGATCCCTCATATTAGGAGGAAAATGTTCAGGTTTTCATTAGGTATGATGTTAGTTGAAGTATTTTTTCCAAAGCTTTCTTATCAAGTTTAGAAAATCTCCATCTATTCTTAATTTGCTGAGATTTTTGTTATTATGAATGAGCGTTAGATGTTGTCAAATACTTTGCCTCTATCAGTTGATGTGATCATCTGATTTTTCTTCTATAGCCTGTTGATATAATGTATTACATTGATTTTTTTTTTGAATATTGAACCAGCTTTGCATCCTTGGAATAAATCCCACTTGGTTGCAGAGTATGAATTTTTTTTTTTATATATTAAAACATTCCATTTGACTGTATTTTGTGGAAGAAGTTTTCCTCTAATTTCTTTTTTTTTTTTTAAGATTTTATTTAGGTAGAAATGGAGGTACATAGGAAAGTTTGAGACCAAAGGGTAGATTATTTTGTTCACCAAGGCAGGCTTGGTTGCCTTGATTATATTTAATACTCCATTCCTTTATTTTAAAAGATTTTATTTATTCATGAGAGACAGAGAGAAAGGCAGAGGCACAGGCAGAGGGAAAAGCAGGTTCCATGCAGGGAGCCTGATGTGGGTCTCAATCCCGGGTCTCCAGGATCACACCCTGGGCCGCAGGCGGCGCTAAACCACTGAGCCACCCGGGCTGCCCCATTCCTTTGGGTTTTTTTGTTTGTTTGTTTTTGTTTGTTTGTTTGTTTGTTTCTGGCTTTCTTCTGTGAGTTAGGCAGTGAGCCAGGCATGGGGGATTTAAAACCTAATCAGGCCTCTTACCTTTCCACAGGTGTTCCTCACAGTCAAGTAGGGGAAGTTTGTGTGAGTTAGATGGGATGATCTTTCCCTGTGCCCAACACTGCAGAAAGCACCTGATGTTCAGAAACTCCATGCTCCCTTTTATATTTGACTCCTTTCTGCCATTTTTGCATTTATGAGGGGTTAAAATGAAAAATAAAAAATCCTTTAAACTGTGTTGTCTCATAATTCCTAATTCAGTGTAATCATATGCCAATACTACTTTTTATGTCTTCCTTCAATGAGTATAATCAACTGCCTCTTTCTGGAGACGAGAATTTTTAAAAAGGGATAAACAAAACTTTTGTGTTTTCATGAATACAGTCCCCCTATCCCCTCCAAAAGGTGGCAGAGATGTTCATACAATAATACTCCTAGTTTCTCACTTTTGCAGTAAAGATCTACAAGTCCCCTGCAATGTTCTAGATTCATGGTAGGCATTGAAGGTTTACTATGGGCCGGCCACTTTTTTTTAAGATTTATTTACTTTAGAGAGAGCACATGCGCATGTGTGCCCTGTGCGAACTGGGGGAGGGGCAGAGGGAGAGAAAGAGAGAGAGAGAGAAGCAGACTCCCCACTGAGCACAGAGCCCAATGTGGAGTTCTATCCCACAACCCCGAGATGACTGGAGCAGGAATCAAGAGTCAGACGCTTAACTGATTGAGCCACCCAGGTGCCCTGGCACTTTGTTTGTACTAACCCATTTAATCTTCACCAAAATCCTGTGAATAAACTTTTAGTTTCTACACTTTACAGTGGAGGCAACTAAGGCAGAGGTTAAGCTGTATGCCAAAAATCACAACACTGGCTTCATGGTTTAGTGAGGATTTGCACCTAGAAAGTCTGCTTTGTGCTATAAAACACTGGGACACACGTAGGTACGTATATACTACCTCCTCAAAAGGGAAAAGTAGTTGCTCAATTTACATGTTGTGTGAGTGCTCAAACTCCCTGTACTCATAAAATTCAGCTCAGAAGTTTAATTTTAATTTTTAATTTAATTCAGAAGTTAAGTTAAAATGGCAAAAGATTTGACAAGAATTCAGATTACCAGGTCTCTGCAGCTAACTTGCCAAATTCAGCATCTTATAATAGTTTACAATCTAAGCACAAATACCTATTATTATGTATTGTTTCATAAAGATTTTCTAGAAACATTTGAAGATAGATTCCACTGGTGGAAATTATAAAAATCCATAAAATCTACAAGGAGCTGAGGGAGTATTTAAATTTAGGGGGGTTCGTTTGTTTGTTTTGGGGATAGGGACTTGAAAATGAGCACTAGTCAGTGTGCGTATAAATGTTTAAAATGAGTCTTCTGTCATGATTTTTGATTTCTGCTTCTGGATTGTTTACATCAACAAGAACTTTAGTTAATTTTATTTAATTCAACAGTCACTGGGACCTGTTCAGCGTTAAGCATTTTACCATGTGAAGAAGATAAAAAGATGAATAAGACACAGTTTTTGCCCTCCAAAGCTTAGAGGCTGGAGGAGCAAATTCATTCATTCATTCATTCATTCATTCAGCAATATTTACTTAATGTCTGATTATATAGTAAATATTATACAAGGTGCTCATTCTGCAAAGGTAAATCAGAAAGACAAAATGGTGTTTCAAAATAGACTGGTGTTACCAAAAATTAATAATTTTCTTCCATAGATGGATTTTTTCAGCTGTGCTGCATCTTGAATTTTATAGTTTTACAGTTTTTTTTAATTGAAGTGAATTAAAGCACTGCTTAATTAAGTCACTATAACAGGTAGAGACATTTGAGTTAGGAAATGTAGTTATCCATTGCTGTATAACAAATTATCCCAAAATTCATTGGCTTAAAACAAAAGTGCTTATTATCTCTCACATTTTCTGTGAGTAGAAATCTGAGAACAGCTAAGATAATCATGACATGGTAGTCAGATGTCACCAAAACTGAGGTCATCTAAAACTGGACGTAATTGGAGCTGGACAATCTACCTGGGAGGTGTATCACTCACATGCCAGGCATTGGTGCTGGTGGTAGGCAGGAGACCTCAGTTCCTCTCCTTGGGAACTCTTCACCGGAACAGCCTGAGTGCCCACATGCTATAGTGCCCATCCTCCCCTGGAACAAGACAGAGATCAAGAGTAAGCCAGATGGAAGCTCTCTACATATGTTCTGAACCACATTTTTATGACCTACTCTTAGAAGTCACACAGCTTCACTTCCATCATATTCCCTTTCTTAAAATCAAGTCTAAGTCTTGACTACATTCAAATGGAGGGGAATTAGGCTCTATTTTTGAAGTATGGAGTCTCAAAAACTTTGCAGATATATTTTTAATCTTCCATGGAAAAAATATATTACTTATATGCAAACAATGATTCAAATGACTGCTGCCTCCCCGTAGAAAGACTGAAATTAGGACTTTTTTTTAGACTCAGAGAAGAAAAATCTAGCAGATATTTCTACATCCAGTAAAAATATCCTTCAAAAGCCAAATAAACCCATGTTGATATAGCAGAAAATTAAGAAAATTTGTTACCAGTCAATCTGCATAACTAGAAATACTGAGGGAAACACCACAGGCCGAAATAAAATGATAGGAGAGGGAAACTTAGATGTTCAGAAAGGAATGAATTACATTCAACTGTAATGTCAGGAATATATATAAAAGATTTTCATTCTTCTTTAAAAAAAAATATGACTTTAAAATATAATCTCTTCACCCAATGTGTTACTCAAACTCATGACCTTGAGATCGAGTCACATGCTCGGTCACATGACTCAGCCAGCAAGCTAAATTATAGAAACACCTCAAGTGTCGGTTGCTTGATGAATAGATAAAGAAGATGTGGTCTGTATACACAATGGAATATTACTCAGCCATAAAAAAGAATGATATCTTGCCATTTGCAATGACTTGGATGGAGCTAGAGAGTATTATGCTAAGCGAAATAGAGAAATACAAATACCATATGATTTCAGTCATGTGTGGAAGTTAAGAAACAAAACGAATGAGCAAAGAGAAAACAAGATGGAGGGAGCAAACCAAGAAACAGGCTTAACTGTAAAGAACAAACTGATGGTTACCAAGAGTCTTGGAGATAAATGGATCTGTATGTTTTATTTGAAGCGATACAGTATTCACCCTAAGTGCACTGTAAAAGATTACTGGCATATATTTTAAAGGCTAAAGCAATCACTAAAAAGCAATGCAAAGAGGTAAAGTTTAAAAACACATAGAATGAGTGTCTATGTAGAAAATCTGAAAAAAAAAAAAAATCAACAAAAATTCCCTCCTGTCACTAAGCAGCAGTTACATCAAAGTTGCAGGATGCAAGTTGAATATACAAAAGTTAATCACTTTCCCATATACCAACAATAAACAAGTGGAATTTGAAACATAAAGCACACATCACGGTTACATTAGCACCAAAAAAAGAGATTATACTTAAGTATAAATCTAGAAAAATATATGTACAAAATCTATATGGAGAAAGTTACAAAACTACTGAAAAAAATCAAAATGTAGCTAAGTAAATGGAGATATATGCCATGTTCATGGATAGGAATACTCGATATTGTTAAGATATCAGTTCTTCCCAACTTGATATATAGAGTCAATGCAATCCCAAAAAAGCAAGTTACAAACTAATTTTAAGGTTTATACAGAAGTGCAAAATACCAAAATAGCCGACATAACATTAAGGGAAAATAATTTGAAGACTGACACTACCTGTCTGTAAGACTTCATATAAATCTACAGTAATCAAGAGGGTGTGGTATTGCCAAAAGAATGGGCATATAGATCAGCAGGACAAAATAGTCCATAAATATATCCACATAAATATATGCAATTGATCTTTGACAGAATGGCAAAGGCAAAATAATGGAGAAAAAGCAGCATTTTCAATAAATAGTGCTGGAACAACCGAACATCCACATGTCAAAAGAATGAATCTAGTCACAGAGTTATACCCTTCACAAAAATTAATTCAAAATGGATTGTAGACCTAAATATAAAATACAAAACCATAACACTTTTAGAAGATGAAAGAAAATTTAGAGGATTTTGGATATGGTGATGACTTTTTAAATACAATACCAAAGATGCAATCCATAAAAGAAATAATAACCTGAATCTGAGGGGTTCCTGGGTGGCTCAATCAGTTAAGCATCTGCCTTCAGCTCAGGTCATGGTCCTAGGGTCCCAGGATCAAGCTCCGCATCGCTCCCTGTTCAGCAATGAGTCTGCTTTTTCCTGCACCCCTCACCCCACTCATGCTCTCTCTCTCTCAAATAAAGAAATAAAATCTTTAAAAAAAAAATAACTTGAACTTGATTAAAGTTAAAAACTTCTGTTTGTGAAACACACTGTCAGAAAAATGAGAAGACAAGCCACAGCCTGGGAATAAATACTTGCAAAAAAACATATCTGATAAAACACTGTTATCCAAAATGTACACATTACTCTTAAAACTCAACAATAAGAAAATAAACAACCCAATTAAGAAGTGGGTGAAATACCTGGACACCTCACCAAAGATATACAGAAAACAAGCATATGAAAAGATACTCATCATATGTCATTACAGAATTACAAACTAAAGCAATAATGAAATATCATTACACACCAATTAAAATGGCCAAAATCCAGAACACCGACAAAACCAAGTGCTGACAAGGATGTGAAACAATAGGAACTCTCATTCATTAATGCCAGGAATGCAAAATGGTCCAGCCACTTTGGAAGATAATTTGGTAGTTTTTTACAAAACTAAGCATACTCTTACCAAATGATCCAGCAGGCATCTCCTTGTATTTGCTTAAAGGAGTAAAAAACATGCCCACACAAAAACCTGAACACAAATGTGTATAGGAGCTTTCTTCAAAATTGCCAAAATTTGAAACAGGCAAGACATCCTTTAGTAGGTAGATGGATAAACTGTGGTATGTCCAGGCAATAGAATATTATTCAGCTAAAAAGATATGAGCCATCAAGGCTGAAAAGACATAGAAGAAACTTAAATGTGTATTAATAATCGAAAAAAGCCAATATAAACAAAGTGCATACTGTTATAGTTTCAATTATATGCCATACTGGAAAAGGCAAAATTATGGAACCAGTAAAAAGATCAGTAGTTGCCAGGAGTTTGTGGGGAGGGATAAACAGGCAAAGCACAGGATTTTTAGGGCAGTGAAACGCTTCTGTATGATACTTCAATGGTGGATGCATGTCATTAAACAGTTGTCAAAACTTACAGAATGTGTAACACCAAGAGTGAACCCTAATGTAAACTATGGACTTTGGATGATAATGATGTGTCGATATAAGTTCATCAGTTATAACAGATGTACCACATTGGTGTAAGATGTTGACAGTGGGGTATTTATGTAGTTAGGAAGAGGCTGGGGTACTGGAAACTCTGTACTTCCAACTCAAGTTTTCTGTGAAAGGAAAACAGCTCTAAAAATAAAGTATGTTTTTTAAAAGCCAGCATGTAAACCAAAATGTTCTAAAAACGATAAAGTAATACAAAATGAGGCAGGAAAAGAGGTACAGAGGATCAAAACACCAAGAGAACAAACATAAAACAACTAGTAAAATGGTAGATCTAAATTAGATCATATCAAAATAACATTAAATATTATTGTACTAAGTATTCCAGCTAAAAGATAGAAATGTTCAACTAGATTAAACAAAAACAAGAACTGAATATATTCTTCCTAATAGAGATGCACATTAGATACAAAGGCACAACTTCTGTTCCTTGCAAGGATAGAGTAACATGAACTAGATTTATCCTCTATTCTTAACCAAGAAACACAAAATATATGATAGAACAGATTTTAAGACAGTGGATATTAGGCAATGAAGGACAGTGGTCTCTGAAGGAATTTTTTCCCTTCTCAGCCTTGCTTACTGATTCCTCTCATCCTTGAGTTCTTTATATTTAGAATGCCTCACGGTCTCTCCTTCAACCTCTTATTTTTGTCTCTCTTCACTGCAAAGTGCTTTCATCTTGTTCTGTTGCTCCCATTACTATCTATATGGTATGTTGACATCTCAAAATTTTATCTTTAGGTAAAATCTCTCTTCTAACTCTATCTCTACTTGGATTTTCAACTTAATATATCCCATTCTTAAATCTTGATTCCCCATATCCCTTATTATATTCTTGTTTCAGTCCCCCCACCCCAATGGAATGGAAATTCCATCCTGTCAGTTACTCAGACTACAAAATTTGGCATCACCCACAATTTGATTCTCCCTTTTTTACCCTACATGCAATTCATCAACATGGCTCTACCTTGTAATATATCCAAGGAGCATCTAACTCCTATCATTTTAGACTAATCTTCCAACTCCCTGTTATCTAGACTATTGGCTTAGGATCCTACCAGATATCTCTACCTTATTTTTCTTCCCTACCTTGTTCTTAAAGTCATGTCACTTCTTCATTCAAAATCTCTGGTGTGTTCCCATCTTAGATTAAAGTCCAGTGTTCTGCCGTAGCCTACAAGTTTCTTCCTAATGCACCCCATATGGCATTTCTTCCACTTCTCTGATCTCATCTCTTTCTTCCCTTTCCTTCCCTTATTCCACCCCAGCCATCTAATCCCTATGTTATTCTCATTTCAAGGCTTTTGAATTTGTTCCTTTTGCCTAGAATTCTGTTCCCAGATATGTGGATGGCCTGTTCCCTTACTGTGTTGAGGTTTCTGCCCAAATGTTGCCTCATCAAAGAGGCCTCCCAGATCTAGTGCACAAACATGACTCCATTTCTGCCATTCTCTGTGTCTTTATCCTCCTTTTTATTTCTTAACATACCAACTGTCATATATTTGTTTCCTATTCTGTTGTTTATTTTCTCCTATAAAACATCATCTCCATGAGAACAGACCTTTTCTTGTTAACTACTATATCCCCAGGGCCTAAAGTGATGTCTGGCACTTAGTAGACACTACCTAAAATTTTGTTAAGTAATTAAAAAGAAGAGAAGGAGGGATGCTTGGGTGACTCAGTGGTTCAGTGTCTGCCTTTGGCTCAGGGTGTGATCTCGGGATCCTGGGATTGAGTCTTGCATTGGGCTCCCTGTGAAGAACCTGCTTGTCCCTCTGCCTACGTCTCTGCCTCTGTGTGTGTGTGTGTGTGTGTGTCTTTTGTGAATAAATAAATAAAATCTTTAAAAAATAAAAATAAAGAGAAGGCTTCAGAACAATGAGAAAGAAAGAAGGGGGAACAGAGGAGGAAGGAGCTGACCAGGCAAATGCCTGAAACAAACATGGAATATCATGTACAGTAATGCAATTCCTACAGTGACTCCAAAATAAGTCAGGCTTGCTTGAAAACAGTACAGTATCCTGTAATGAAAAGAAAAAGAACTGTCCCTGTAGCATATTTTATCAATGCACTTGCACAAAGTGGATCACATTATTCATGGACAAGTCATGACATCAACGCCAGATGCAACAAGCTGTCAGGCCTGAGCCCAGCAGTCTCAGCCAACTTTCTGAAACCATATCACGTCTGGAATCCTGTACTCTGTATGTCTCTTCCTCCCTTTTTGCTTCTTAAGGACAATGTCTGGATCTTCATCACCTTCTCATCATCTTTAGAAACTAGCACAATGCTGGCATAAAACAAACATTTAACAAATATTGATTGATTGATACAGCAGAGGAGAAGGCAATTGAACATTCATAGAGCATCTTTTGCTTCTGTTTTTTTTAATAAATTATTTTTTTATTGGTGTTCAATTTACCAACATACAGAATAACACCCAGTGCTCATCCCGTCAAGTGCTCCCTTCAGTGCCTGTCACCCATTCACCCCCACCCCCCTCCCTCCTCCCTTTCCACCACCCCTAGTTCGTTTCCCCGAGTTAGGAGTCTTTTTCTTCTCCCTTCCCTTATATTCCCTTTCACTGTTATTTATATTCCCCAAATGAATGAGAACAAACACTGTTTGTCCTTCTCCGATTGACTTACTTCACTCAGCATAATACCCTCCAGTTCCATCCACGTTGAAGCAAATGGTGGGTATTTGTCGTTTCTAATGGCTGAGTAATATTCCATTGTATACATAAACCACATCTTTATCCACTCATCTTTCGATGGACATCGAGTCTCCTTCCACAGTTTGGCTATTGTGGACATTGCGGCTAGAAACATCGGGGTGCAGGTGTCCCTGCGTTTCATTGCATCTGAATCTTTGGGGTAAATCCCAACAGTGCAATTGCTGGGTCGTAGGGCAGATCTATTTTTAACTGTTTGAGGAACCTCCACACAGTTTTCCAGAGTGGTTGCACCAGTTCACATTCCCACCAACAGTGTAAGAGGGTTCCCCTTTCTCCGCATCCTCTCCAACATTTGTGGTTTCCTGCCTTGTTAATTTTCCCCATTCTCACTGGTGTGAGGTGGTATCTCATTGTGGTTTTGATTTGTATTTTCCTGATGGCAAGTGATGCAGAGCATTTTCTCATGTGCATGTTGGCCATGTCTATGTCTTCCTCTGTGAGATTTCTCTTCATGTCTTTTGCCCATTTCATGATTGGATTGTTTGTTTCTTTGCTGTTGAGTTTAATAAGTTCTTTATAGATCTTGGAAACTAGCCCTTTATCTGATATGTCATTTGCCAATATCTTCTCCCATTCTGTAGGTTGTCTTTGAGTTTTGTTGACTGTATCCTTTGCTGTGCAAAAGCTTCTTATCTTGATGAAGTCCCAATAGTTCATTTTTGCTTTTGTTTCTTTCGCCTTCGTGGATGTATCTTGCAAGAAGTTACTGTGGCCCAGTTCAAAAAGGGTGTTGCCTGTGTTCTCCTCTAGGATTTTGATGGAATCTTGTCTCACATTTAGATCTTTCATCCATTTTGAGTTTATCTTTGTGTATGGTGAAAGAGAGTGGTCTAGTTTCATTCTTCTGCATGTGGATGTCCAATTTTCCCAGCACCATTTATTGAAGAGACTGTCTTTCTTCCAGCGGATAGTCTTTCCTCCTTTATCGAATATTAGTTGGCCATAAAGTTCAGGGTCCACTTCTGGGTTCTCTATTCTGTTCCATTGATCTATGTGTCTGTTTTTGTGCCAGTACCACACTGTTTTGATGACCACAGCTCTGTAGTACAACCTGAAATCTGGCATTGTGATGCCCCCAGATATGGTTTTCTTTTTTAAAATTCCCCTGGCTATTAGGGGTCTTTTCTGATTCCACACAAATCTTAAAATAATTTGTTCTAACTCTCTGAAGAAAGTCCATGGTATTTTGATAGGGATTGCATTAAACGTGTATATTGCCCTGGGTAACATTGACATTTTCACAATATTAATTCTGCCAATCCATGAGCATGGAATATTTTTCCATCTCTTTGTGTCTTCCTCAATTTCTTTCAGAAGTGTTCTATAGTTTTTAGGGTATAGATCCTTTACCTCTTTGGTTAGGCTTATTCCTAGGTATCTTATGCTTTTGGGTGCAATTGTAAATGGGATTGACTCCTTAATTTCTCTTTCTCAGTCTCATTGTTAGTGTATAGAAATTCCATTGATTTCTGGGCATTGATTTTGTATCCTGCCATGCTGCCAAATTGCTGTATGAGTTCTAGCAATCTTGGGGTGGAGGCTTTTGGGTTTTCTATGTAGAGTATCATGTCATCGGCGAAGAGGGAGAGTTTGACTTCTTCTTTGCCAATTTGAATGCCTTTAATGTCTTTTTGTTGTCTGATTGCTGAGGCTAGGACTTCCAGTACTATGTTGAACAGCAGTGGTGAGAGTGGACATCCCTGTCTTGTTCCTGATCTTAGGGGAAAGGCTCCCAGTGCTTCCCCTTTGAGAATGATATTTGCTGTGGGCTTTTCATAGATGGCTTTTAAGATGTCGAGGAATGTTCCCTCTATCCCTACACTCTGAAGAGTTTTGATCAGGAATGGATGCTGTATTTTGTCAAATGCTTTCTCTGCATTCAATGAGAGGATCATATGGTTCTTGGTTTTTCTCTTGCTGATATGATGAATCACATTGATTGTTTTACAAGTGTTGAACCAGTTTTGTGTCCCGGGGATAAATCCTACTTGGTCATGGTGAATAATTTTCTTAATGTACTGTTGGATCCTATTGGCTAGTATCTTGTTGAGAATTTTTGCATCCATGTTCATCAGGGATATTGGTCTGTAATTCTCCTTTTTGGTGGGGTCTTTGTCTGGTTTTGGAATTAAGGTGATGCTGGCCTCATAGAATGAGTTTGGAAGTACTCCATCTCTTTCTATCTTTCCAAACAGCTTTAGGAGAATAGGTATGATTTCTTCTTTAAACGTTTGATAGAATTCCCCTAGGAAGCCATCTGGCCCTGGACTCTTGTGTCTTGGGAGGTTTTTGATGACTGCTTCAATTTCCTCCCTGGTTATTGGCCTGTTAAGGTTTTCTATTTCTTCCTGTTCCAGTTTTGGTAGTTTGTGGCTTTCCAGGAATGCGTCCATTTCTTCTAGATTGCCTAATTTATTGGTGTATAGCTGTTCATAATATGTTTTTAAAATCGTTTGTATTTCCTTGGTGTTGGTAGTGATCTCTCCTTTCTCATTCATGATTTTATTAATTTGGGTCTTCTCTCTCTTCTTTTTAATAAGGTTGGCTAATGGTTTATCTATCTTATTAATTCTTTCAAAGAACCAACTCCTGGTTCTGTTGATCTGTTCCACAGTTCTTCTGGTCTCGATTTCATTGAGTTCTGCTCGAATTTTAATTAACTCTTTTCTTCTGCTGGGTGTAGGATCTATCTGCTGTTTTTTCTCTAGCTCCTTTATGTGTAAGGTTAGCTTTTGTATTTGAGTTCTTTCCAGTTTTTGAATGGATGCTTGTATTGTGATGTATTTCCCCCTTAGGACCATCTTTTGCTTCTTAAGGACAATGTCTGGATCTTCATCACCTTCTCATCATCTCTAGAAACTAGCAGAATGCTGGCATAAAACAAACATTTAACAAATATTGATTGATTGATACAGCAGAGGAGAAGGCAATTGAACATTCATAGAGCATCTCTGAAGCATTAGATAAATGTTGATGTAGATACAAGCGCAGAATCAGATATGTGTATATAGACATGGATACAGCATAGGCACAGATACAGTGTATAGATAGGGATACAATTTACTTAATCTTCACAAAAATTCTGCATTAGGTTGTGTTTTGTTTTCAGATGTGAATTTGAGTTCAAAGAAGATGAAAGACCTGCCTAAGGTCATATAGTAAGTAGGCAGGGAAATTGCTGAGGTAGGATTTGACTCCAAATCTATGTGGCTCCAAGGGTTTTGCTCTTTCCGTTATAGCACATCATGCAATAGACAGTTGCAGAGTTCTTAAAACTCAGCTAAAGGAGGCTAAAACTTAAGTTTTCCTTATTCCAGTTACCTAGACCATTCTCCCCTAGCCAAAGTGCCATCCTGCTTCCATCCTTACATTTAACAAGTCTCCTTTCTCTCAGTCTTTTTGACACCAAGAGGAGGTTGAATGCACAGATTCCACTCCTAATTCATGTAGACCATCAGCTAAATAAAAGCCTGAAACTCCTTATGCAAAAGCCTAGTTGTCTCTCTAAATCTCCTTACATAAATTCATCAGTTAACATTTACCTTTGTTGCAACTCATTCTACCCTTTTTCCCTGCCTGTTCACCTTTCCCTGGGAAATGTAGTTCCCAGTTCTTTTGTGTGTTCTTTAGCTGTGCTTTGGGAACCTTAGATCTAATTCCACTTCTTTGCTTCCTCTTCAACCATCCACTGACAATTACTCGTTTGAGCAATGAGCAATGTTCCCACTGCAAACAGAATGTCCCCGAGTGCTCTGTGCAAAAAGAAATACTTCTCTAGGCTTTAGAGAGAAGATTTTCCTCATAAACCTTAAAATAAATACTTGTAATTTTTTCAGTGAACAGTTTAGGGGCTTGAACCATTAGAAAGCCTGTGAGGGAATGTGGTCATTTTTGTCTCCCGGCAAACAAATGGCTGGCAAAAATTCCTTATCGGTTGCAGAATGTCCAAAATGTAGTCATTGCGTTTCTAGCTCAACTTTCCAGAACTCTGTAGTCAAATTGATGGTATCAAATCCCAGTTTCACATGTTGCTGGCCATGTGACTTTGTGTAAGCTGTCTGGGTTGATTTGTTCACAATTAAAACAAAAATAATCTTTTCTATCTCACTTGGTTGCTGAGTAGATTAACTAAAGCACCCAAGAGTACACTGAACCATGTAGGAGCTTCATAAATGTGACTCTTCCATCTCACATAAGGGATGTGATTGGGGTTCTACCGTAGGGACACGTTCCCGAACATTGTATCAGTGAACATCACAATACTACATAATCTAAAAATCCAGGAGAAATGAATTGCAAGGGAAACTGAATCAGGTTTAATCATCTTAATCACATCTTCTAAGTGTATATGATGAGTTGTGTTATTGTTAAAATATTCTGTCTCTTGTGGTAGGAAGATTGTATTTTCTCTCTCTATTTCTCTACTCTCTACTATGGACCTCAGGTTTGGCCATGACCTGCTTAAGCCTGGAAACATGAGCAGAAAGGACATATGTGGTTTCCCAGTGACATCTTTAGATGCCGTCACACAGTCCATCTTTTCTTTTCCATCAGTGTCCCAAGGCAGGCATTTCCTTCACCCTGAGTTCTGAAGGGAAGATATCATCAAGCAGAGGGGAAGCTGGCCTGTCATAAATATATAATTCGAGTAATAAACATATGGAGTAATTCAAGGAGGTTAGTGTGTTTTTCTTTCTTGAAAGCCCTGATACCAGATTCTCCTTTTGATTTATTTCTTTTCTGAAGTGTACAAAAGTAAGCATCCAGAGGACCGAGTTCTGGTAAATAGAAATTTTACCGAATAATTGCTGAAGAGATATACAGAAGCCTAACTGCCTCAAATGAAAAATATCTACTCATTGTAAGGTGCAAAAAATGTCTAGCATCTGTCTAAATACATTTGCTCTTTTATTAGACGTATTTAAATGACTTATGAAAGTCATGAATGAAATATACATAACAGTAACTGGTTTTTATTGGCAGAGAATATATAAAAGCTCATATACAGGATACTGTATAATGTTAGACTGTCAGTTTATAGACTGAGAAGAATATCACAACTTCATTTCTACAGTAAATATAAAAAGGGATAGGTTTCTTTTAATATAGCTTTGACTGTTTATCTTGTCTTCATGCTCTGGATCTTGAAGACATTTCAATTACAGCCTTCTTTGAAGATTCAACTAAACATGACACCAGAAAGCATAGAAACTAGAAAACTTATGGCACTTTTCTGTAGGGCCTTTTATGTACTGTGATATTCAAGACTTTCGAGACATAGAAAAAATGTCCAGTTTGTCCAAACAGCCTTAATAAATATATTTATATTTTAGCATAAAATACACAAGTTAACTATTTTCTATGGCAATGTCAATTCTGAGAATAGTTATAAGTACTGAAGAAGCAATATCTGCTGAAAAATATTATTACCTTCTTTAAAATTTAACTTTCTTTTCAGTAAAAATCAAAATAGTAACCAATCAGCATATATTTGTTGAACTGTACTTAGTGCAATGCACTGTTCAAAGAACACTCAAGCAGGGAAGTATGTTAAATCCATTTCTTTTGTGGGTGATGACACAATTATATTGAAAGGGTGGTAATTGCCAGAAACCATTTTAATATTTGAAGTAGGCAGCCTTTAAAATGGTCCCTTGGAATGAGATGTCATTTTAGGTTTTAGGTTACAAAAAGACTGAATTTCATCTTGCTTACTCCTTTCTTGCTTGCTTCTGAAGAAAGCCACTGTTGTGCCATGAACTGACCTGTGGAGAAACCCATGTAGCAAGGAATAGAGGGAGGTCCCTGGTCAGCAGTTAGGAGGAACTGAATCTTGGCACAACCATGTAAATGAGCCTGAATGAGAATCCTCCCTCACTCAAGCCTTCAAATGACATTGCAGCTCCACCCAACACCTTGACTGCATCCTTAAAAGAGACTACCAGATTTCTGAACATAGAAATTTCGAGATAATAAATATTTGTTATTTTAAGCTTATAGATTTTAACTTTTTTAATTAAAAAAAACTTTATTGAGATGTGATTGATAGGCATAAGGCTGAACATATCTAGTGTGTACAACTTGATGAGTTTGGACTTAAGTATACACTCATGAAACCATCACCATGATCTATGCCATAAACATATCCATCACCTCCCAAAATTTACTCCTTCCCTCTTTATTATTTGTGATAAGGACACTTAACATAAGACCTACTCTCTTGGCAAAACCTAAAGTGTGTAATACAGGATTGCTAACTATAGGCTCTAGGTTGTACAGTAGATCTTGAGGACTTATCATCTTAAATAACTGAAACTTTGTATACCTTAATTAATACCTCCTCATTGCCCACCCTCTAGCCCCTGGAACCCATCATCCTACTCTCTGCTTTTATGAATTTGACTATTTTAGATTCCTCATATAAGTAGTATCATGTACATATAAGTAGTATTAAAATGAATATGCCCTTCTGTTTCTGGTTTATTGCACTTAGCATGATATCCTCTAGCTTTATCTGTGCTGTCACAAATGGCAATATTTTCTTCTCATGGTTGAATAATATTCCAATGAGTGTGAGTATGTATGTGTGTGTGTACTACATTTTATCCAACTATCTATTAATAGACATGAAGGTTGCTACCATGTCTTCTTTGGCCAATTGACATTGTCAAAGAAATACCAGGGGCCTCCTTCTATCCCTTGCTAAATGGGCTTCTCTTTAGGTCACTATTGTGAATAATGCTGCAATGAATGTGGGAGTACATATATCACTTTGAGATCCTGATTTAAATACCTTTGCATATATACCCAGAAGTGGGATTGCTGGATCACATGGTAGTTCTATTTTTAATTTTTTGAAGAACCTTCATACTATTTTTCAATAATGGCTATAACAATTTACATACCCACCAACAGTACAAGGGTTCCCTTTTCTCGAAATTCTTGCCAATATTTATATTTTAAAAAAAGATTTATTTATTTATTCATACAGACTGGGAGCGAGAGGCAGAGACATAGGCAGAGGGAGAAGCAGGCTCCTCACAGGGAGCCTAATGCGGGACTCGATCCCAGATACTGGGATCATGACCCGAGCTGAAGGCAGGCGCCCAACCACTGAGCAACCCAGGCGTCCCAACACTTGTTATCTTTGTTTTGTTTTGATAATAGCCATCCTAACAGGTGTGAGGTGATGTCTCATTGTGGTTTGAGTCTGCATTTACCTGATAATTAGTGATATTGAGCACCTTTTCATATATTTGTTGGTCATTTGAATATCTTCTTTGAAGAAATGTCTATTCAGTTCCTCTGTTCATTATTTAATTAGGCTATTTGGGTTTTTGTTATTGAGTTGTAAGTTCCTTATATTGTTTTCAATGTTAATCCTCTATCAGATATACAGTTTGCAGTTTCTCTGATTCCACAAGTTATCTTTACATACTGCTGATTTTCTTTGATGTGTAGAAGCTTTTCAGTTTGATGTAACCCCACTTGTCTATTCTGGTGTAATATCCAAGAATTCATTGCCAAAACCAGTGTCAAGAAGCTTTTCCTTATGTTTTCTTCTATGAGTTTTGTGGTTTCAGATCTAACACTTAAGTCTTTAATCTATTTTGAATTAATTATTGTATATGGTATAAAAATCCAATTTTATTCTTTCACATGTGGATATCCAGTTTTCCCAAGACCATTTTTTGAAGAAATTATCTTTTCTCCATTATGTATTCTCGGCACTCTTGTTGGAGACAAGTTGGTAGTTACATATGTGTTTATTTGTAGGCTCTCTATCTGTTCCATCAATCTATATGTCTGTTTTTATGCCAACACCATATGGTTTTGAGTACTGTAACTTTATAATATATTTCAATATCAGGAAATATGATGCCTCCAGCTTTGTTGTTCTTGCTCAAAATTGCTTTGACTATTTTGGGTCTTCTGTGATTTCAAATGAATGTTAGGAATTTTTTTCCTCCAGAAAATACCATTGGGATTTTGGGTTTTTGTGTGCTTTTTTAAGTTTTTATTTAAATTCCAGTTAGCTAACAGAGTGTAATATTAGTTTCAGGTGCACAATATAGTAATACAATATTTCCATACAACACCTGATGCTTATCAGAGCAAGTGCACTCTAATCCCCATCACCTATTTAATCCATCCCCCATCCCTTTTCCATCTGGTGACCATCAGTACTCTATAGTTAAGAGTCTGTTTCCTGGATTGTTGCTCTTTTTTTCTCCTTTGTTTTTTGTTTATTTCTTAAATTTATCATTTTGTTCTCTACAGTGGAGAGTCTTGGTTTGCCTCCCTCTCTTTTCTTTTTCCCTTTGTTCATCTGTTTTTTTCTTAAATTCCACATATAAGGGAAATCATATAGTATTTGTCTTTCACAGTCTGACTTATTTCACTTACATAATACACTCTAGCTCCATCCATGTTGTTACAAATGTAAGATTTCATTCTTTTTTATAGATGAATAATATTCCATTATGTATACATATATCATGCCTTTATCCATTCATCAGTTGATGGACATTTTGGCTCTCTCCACAATTTGGCTATTGTAGATAATATACTATAAATATCAGGGTGCATGTATTGAATTTAATTTGAATTAAAATTTTTGTATTCTTTTGGTAAATATCTATCAGTGCAATTGCTGGATCATAAGATAGTTCTATTTTTAACTTTATGAGGAACCTTCATACTGTTTTCCAGAGTGGCTGCACCGGTTTGTATTCCCACCAACAGTGCAAGAGGGTTCCCTTCCCTTCATATCCTCAGCACATACTGTTTATCGTACTGTTAACTTTAGCCATTCTGACAGATGTAAGGTGATATCTCATTGTAGTTTTTGATTTGCATTTCCCTGATGATGAGTGATGTTGAACACCTTCTCATATGTCTGTTGGCCATCTGTATGTCTTCTTTGGAAAAATGTCTATTCATGTCTTCTGCTCATTTAATTGGATTATTCCTTTTTTAGGTGTTCTTTATGAGTTCTTTATATATTTTTGGATACTAATCCTTTATTGGATATGTCATTTGCAAATATCTTCTCTCATTCCATCGTCTGCCTCTGGGTTTTGTTGATTGTTTCCTTTGCTGTGCCGAAGTGTTTTATTTTGATGAAGTCTCAATAGTTTATTTTAGCTTTTGTTTCCCTTGCCTCCAGAGACATATCTAGAAAGAAGTTGCTATCGCTAATGTCAAAGACATTAGTATCTGTATTTTTCTCTAGGATTTTTATGTTTTCAGGTCTCACATTTAGGTCTTTAATCTATTTTGAATTTATTTTTGTGTTTGGTGTAAGAAAGTGGTAGTTTCATTATTTTGCATGTTGCTTTACAGTTTTCCCAACATGATTTGTTGAAGAGATTATCTTTTCCTCATTGGATATTCTTTCCTCCTTTTGGGAGCTTAACTGACCATATAGTTGTGGGTGTCATTGGGATTTTGATAAAGATCACATTGGGTCTATAGATCATTTTAGGTGGTATGGACATTTTTACCATACTAATTCTTCCAATCCATAAACAAAAAATGTCTTTCCATTTATTTCTGTGTGCTTTAATACTTTCATCAGTGTTTTATGCTTTTCAGTGTACAGATATTTCGCCTACTTAAATTCATTAAGTATTTTTTATTTTTGATGCTATTTTTAATGATATTGTCTTCCAAATTTCTCTTTCAGATAGTTCATTGTTACTGTGTGGAAATTCAACTGCTCTTTATATGTTGATTTTGTATCCTAAAACTTTGCTGAATTCATTTATTAATTCGAGTAATTTTGTGCATGTTTGTGGAGTCTTTAGGGTTTCTACATGTAAGATCATGTTATATGCAAACAGATCATTTTACCTCTTCTCTCCAGTTTGGATAATTTTCTTTCTTTTTCTTACCTAATTTCTCTGGCTAGGACTTCCAGCATGATGTTAAATAGAAGTGGTGAGAGTGGGATCCCTGCCATGTTCCATATCTGATAGGAAAGCCATTAACTTTAACCATTGATAATCATGTTAGCTGTGGGCTTTTATATATGGCCTTTATTATGTTTAGGAAAGCTCCTCCTATACCTGATTTGTTGAGAGCTTTTATTATAAAAATTTTACATTTTGTCAGGATTTTTCTCCATCTATTGAAATGGTCGTGTGATTTTTCATCCTTTGTTCTATCAATGTAGTGTATCATATTCACTGATTTGCATATATTGAACCGTTCTTGCTTCCCAGGGATAAGTCTACTTGGTTGTGGTATATAATGCTTTTGGTATTATGTTTAATTCACCTTGCTAATATTTTGTTGAGGATTTTTGCACCTAGGTTCATCAGGGATACTAGCCTATTCTTTTCTTTTCATGTGCCATCTTTGTCTGGGTTTGATATCAGGGTGATTCTGACCCCATAAAATGAGTTTTGAAGTGTTCCCTTTACTTCTATATTTTGTAAGAGTTTAAGAAGGATTGGTATTAATTCTTCTTTAAATAGTTAGTAGAATTCACCTGTAAAACCATATGATCCTGGGCTTTTCTTTCTTGGGAGGTTTTTGATTACTAATTCAATCTCCATTATTATTATTGGCCTATTTTGGCTTTCTATTTCTTCTTGATGTAGTCTTGTTAGGTTGTATATTTCTTTAGAATTTACCTGTTTCTTCTAGATCACCTCATTTGTTGGCATATAATTGTTCATAATATTCACTTTTTTTTTTTTATTTCTGTGGTATCAGTTGTGATGCTCCTTTTCCATTTCTGGTTAATTTATTTGAGTCTTCTCTCATTTTCTTTAGGGTTTGTTTTGTTAAGAGTTTATTGAAATTTTTAAAATATTTATTTATTAATTCATTTGAGAGAGAGAGTACAATCAGGGGAATGCCAGAGGGAAAAGGAGACAAGCAGATTCCTCACTGAGGGCAGAGCCCAACAGGGGGCTCTATCTCACCACCATGAAATCATGAACCTGAGCCAAAATCAAGAGTTGGATGCTTAACTGACTGAGCCAAGGACATGCCTGTTGAATGTATCTTTTAAAGAAAGTAAATCTTAGTTGTTGATATTTTTTTCTTTTTCTATTCTCTTTCATTTTTCTGTCTTAATCCATATTTTTTTCTTTCTGTTAAATTTGGGCTTGATGTGTTCTTTTTCTAGTTCCTTAGGGTGAAAATTTAGGTTATTTCAACCTTTTTCTTTTTTAATATAGACATTTGTCATATCAAATTCCCCTTTAGAACTTCTTCATTCTTCTACATTCCTTAAGTTTTTATATGTTGTATCTTTTTTCCTTTTTATTGAGATGTTTTCTAATTTCCCTTTGATTTTTTCTTTGACTCATTGACTATTCAAAAATGTATTAATTTCTATATGTTTTTAATTTCTAGTTTCATTCCATTGTGGTCATAGAAGATATATGGAATGATTTCAATATTCTTAAAAATGTTAAGTCTTGTTTTATAACCTAGTATGTATTCTATTCTAAAGAATATTCCATGTGAGCTTCAGACAAATGTGTATTTAAAATGTTTCCTGGGATCCCTGGGTGGCGCAGCGGTTTAGCGCCTGCCTTTGGCCCAGGGCGCGATCCTGGAGACCCGGGATCGAATCCCACATTGGGTTCCCAGTGCATGGAGCCTGCTTCTCCCTCTGCCTGTGTCTCTGCCTCTCTCTCTCTCTCTCTCTCTCTCTCTCTGACTATCATAATAAATAAATAATAAATAAATAAATAAATAAAAATAAAAATAAAAAATAAAATGTTTCCTGTATATCTGTTAGGTCCATTTGGTCTATTGTGCTGTTTAGTTCTGATGCTATTGTTATATTTCTGTCTGTTTCTCCCTTCAGATCTGTAAATGTTTCCTTTGAATATTTAGATGCTCGTATGTGAATTTATACATATCTATAAGTTTTACATGTTCCTCTTGAATTCAGTCTTGTACCATTGTAGGATGATCTCTTTGTCTCTTGTGACAGGTTTTGACTTAAAATCTATTTTGTCTGATATAAATATAGCCATTATTGCTCTATTTTGGTTATCATTTGCATGGAATATTTTTTTCATCCCTTTACTTTTAGTGTACATGTATCCTTAAACCTAGATTGAGTCTCTCCTATACTGTACATAATTTGGATCATGTTTTTTTATTCATGAAGCTATTCTATGTATCTTTTGATTGGTGAGTTTAATCCATTTATATGTAAAGTAATTATTGATTGGTAAGGACTGACAATTGCTACTTTGTTCATTTTTGTTTGTTTTATAGTTCTTTTATTCTTCCTTTCTTGCTGTCTTCCCTTATTATATGATTATTTTTGTTGTGTTATACTTTGATCTTTCCTCTTTATCTTTTTTGTATCTATGTAGGTTTTTTCTTTGTGGTTACCAAAGGCTTGCATAAAACTTTTGGTTGCTATAACCATCTATTTTAAGCTGATAACAACTTCATCATATACATAAAACCCTACACTTGTACTTCCCCACACATATACTTTATGTCATTAATGTCATCATTTACTCTTTGTATTGTATATCTATTAATATATTGTGGTTATAAGTATACTTCATATTTTTGTCTTTTAACTTTTATACTAGTGTTAAAAGTGATTTACACACTATTATTACACTATTAAACTATTCTGCATTTTTCTATATATTTATCTTTACCAGGAAAATTTATACTTTCATAAGCTTTCATGTTGTCATTTGACATCCTTGTTTCAACTTGAAGAACTCCCTTCATTACTTCTTGTAACCCAGGTCTTCTGGTGATGAACCTCCTCAGTTTTTGTTTGCCTAGGAAAGTTTTTTATCACTCCTTAATTTTAAAACAAGAGTTTTGTAGGGTACAGCAGTTACTTTCTTTCAGCACTTTGAATATATCATCTCATTCTTTCCTGTCCTGCAAGGTTTCCACTGGAAATCTGCTTATAGTCTTATAGGGATTCTCTTTATATGGCTAGTAATTTTCCCTTGGCTGCTTTTATTTTTTTTTTTTTTTTTTTTTTTTTTTTTTTTCCTTGGCTGCTTTTAAAATTCTCTTTGTCTTCAACTTCTGACAACTTTTGCTATGTTTCTCATTATAGACCTCTTTAGGTTCAACCTATTTGAAAACTTTGTGCTTCATGAATATAAATGTCTCCTTGCTCAGGTTTTGTGATCTTCAGCCATTTTTTTAAAATAATCTTTTTGCCCCTTCTCTTCTTCTTCTGGGAAACCCATAATAGGTATTTTGAGGCTTTAGGTATTGTCCTATAAGTTCTGTAGATTTTCTTTACTTTTTTTTATTCTTTTTCCTTTTTGTTCTTCTGACTGGATAATTTCAAATACCTTGTTTTGAGTTTGTGGTTTCTTTCTTCTGATTGATCCAGTCTGCCATTAAGATCTGTATTGCCTTTTTTTCAGTTCAATCACTGTATTCTTCAGCTCCAGAGTTTCGGTTTGGTTCTTTTTTTTTATAAGAAGCTGAACTTCTCATTTTGATCATGTATTACTTTCCTATAGTCACTTACCTGTTTCTCTTATAGCTTACTGAGCTTCTTTAAGAGTTTATTTTTAATTCTTTGTCAGACTTTACTGACTGGCTGTGGCAGGGAAAGCCCTTCACCAGGCAGCCCAGCCAGAAAGTCTAACTGGGCCAGTTGGCAAGGTCTAACGTTAAACAAGCTGCCAGGGGCCACAGGCTAGCTGCTGAAATCCTGACATCAGTTGTGGAGAGTCTCTACCCTTTATTTTTGTTCTTAGCCTACCCCAGTTCAACCTCGCCATGCCAATTCCCTCTATGTTCTGGTTGAGGTGAGACAGAAGTACAATAGTCAGGTAATGCTCTAAACTGCTGGAGAAATTGAACAATCACCTTGTCCTCTTTTTCTTCCATGGGAAAATTCATGGGAGGGGATCTCACTTGGCACTGTGCTGTGCTGGCTTTAGAGAAGAGTGATATGAAAAAAACGTGAAATTCTTCTTTTTATCCTTTTAAATGCATCTTTTCTCATTTCTATCTTTCACTGGGGTACTGTAAACTCTCCTTGGATTCCAGAACTCTTATAAAGGTATTTCATCCATTGATGGTTTTATTGTTTCTGTGAGGAACAAGAACAATCTCCTATTCTTTTATCTTGCTGACATCACCTGAGCTTCTAAGTTTTAAGGAAATTTGTTACATAGAAACAAATAACTAATATACAGTTGACCATTGAACAACATGGGTTTGAACTGCATGGTTATACACAGATTTGTTTTTCAGTAAATACAATACCATACTGCAAATGCATTTTCTCTTTGTTATTATTTTCTTTTTTAAAAGATTTATTTATTTGAGAGAGAGTGCACAAGCAAGGGGAGGGGCCAAGAGAGAGAGAGAGAGAAGCAGACTCTCCACCAAGCAGGGAACCCAACACAGGGTTCGATCTAGGAATCCTGGGATCATGACCTGAGCCAAAGTCAGATGCCTAACCAACTGAGCCCCTAGATGCTCCATGATTTTCTTAATAACATTTTTTCTCTAGCTTACTTTATTCTAAGAATATAGTATATAGTACATAAAACATACAAAATATGTGTTAGTTGACTGTTACCAATAAGTCTTCTGGTCAAAAATCTTAACTATTAGTAGTTAAGTCTGGGTAAGGTTGGCAGAAGGCCAGGAGTATAGGACACTAGATTGTGCTGATATGAGTTAGAGGAGTCAAAATTTATGTGCAGATTTTTGACTGTACAGGGCATTGGTACCCCTAACAGTCATGTTGTTCAAGGTCAACTGTAATATATTTAAGTATCAAATGTTTTTCTCTCTCTTTTTTTTTTTCTGGCGATAACTCAAATGTTTATTTAGGTACTCAGTGTGCCAAAACCACAAAGGAGATATAAAAATGTATGGATCTAGTCCCTGCCTTTAAGGATTTCAGAATCTACTGATGAAGGTAGTTATGTTAACAACTCACAGTATCATATCCAATGTTCTACAATCTGAGTTCATCAACATTTTTTGAAGATATCATGATACCATCTTCTTTGTCAATGTCATGCACTGGCTTTTAAGCCATTCCTCCAGATTCATTGCAGACTTTGGCTCTCAGTCCACTGACCTTTCTAATACCCTCAAGTAATTGTAAATTCCACTTTTCACTCACCAGTCTATCATCCAGCCTGCCAAATGGTAAGTAAATTGAGATTAAGAAATATGTTTATTTTGTTCACAAGAACACAGAGCACATTCACTGGCATATACTAGGTGGCCATTAATTACTGATTTAATTAAACTGAGTGGAATCTTTGATTTTTTCTATTTCCCTTACCCTCATCTCTGGCATTTGTTTCACTTCAACAATCTACTCACATGAACCTGCTAGGAATTTATTATCACTCAGAATGATACCTTTAAAAGCCTGAATTCTGAAAATTTGTTTAGCCCATATGCTTCTTTCTCTCCATAATTTACCCTACCTCTCAATTGAAGAGAAATCAATTTTAGAAGTCTGCCTTCATATTTCTCCTTTCCCAGCTAGAACCCCATGGTAAGTTTTTTCCTCTAACTCATATCATCATTATCTAGTGTCTATACTCCTGGCCTTCTGCCAACCCTACCCAGTCAATCGTCACCTAATTTTATCTATTTGTCCATTGTCTTCACTCCTACACCTAAGCAGTCAGATACTGCCATGTGCCCATGTTCATCACAAATACACGATTCTCAACCTCAGCTATCTTTTCAATTTTAACTCACTCCATTTTAGCCATCTCAGTTACCTCACAAAAACTCTTCCAGACTCTGAATACCAGTCACCTTCTTTTTGTGCCTGCATTCCCATCATCCTACATACAAACTATTTTTTTAACTTCACTGAGACCATAGTTGACAACCGTTCAGACACATAGCACTAACTTCATACCAGCTACTGTTCTAAGTACTTTACTTTCAATTCTCACAACAACCCTATGATTTCAGTGCCAAAATTAACAACATTTTACAGATAGAAAAAATCAGGCACAGGGAAAATCAGAAATTAAATGTTATACCCATTCTGTGCTCTCAGCCTCTGGACTACTTTGTCAGTTAAATAATAAAGGCCAGGTGGGGACACTTTTAATTTACCATTCTTTCATGTACAGTTATCAATATCTTAACCTATTATTCTTTTCTTATCAAATAGGGGAAAGCTTAGGTAGGGGGAAGGAAGGGAGTAAAACTTAGAAGAGAGTAGGATACTTGTGTTTTTGAACCAAAAACAGAAGAAAAATGGGTGATTATAAATAATGACATGATATAGTGGAAGATAGTTAATAGAATCAAAGTCAAAAAACAGAAGTTACAGGGAAAAAATGAAGCAAATACCATAAAAAGAAATATGTTCATGGAGATTCTTTGCAGCTCCATTTGTTATAGGGAAAATTAGAAATTATTAATAAGTGTGGTAGAAATTGCTTAGGTACCTACCCAACCTTTATTCTCCCCTTCTTTTTTACTGAAAGAACTCTAATTGTTGGAGGTGTCCACATGACTCACTAAACACTATATTCTGGTTAAGTCTTTGTAGAAAGGGATGGCTATGTGTTAAAATTTAAATAGTGATATATAAGCAGAAATTGTTAGGGAAACTTGTATGAGTTTTTTGAAAAATGGACTGACTTTCCTGGCATACAACTTTTGTTACTTGCCTTCCAATTCTTCCTGCTTATAATAAATATTTCATTGCTAGAGCTCTAACAGATATTTGGGGACTATGATATTACTTTGAGGATGGGAGCCACATTCAGTATCAGAATACTGAATGCATTCTATTCCTGAAGACATCATGGGGTTATCACACTTGCCCAGCACTGCTCAGCTCTTGTTATAAGAAAGACAAAATTTCTAAAGTTTTTTGTGACACTTTTTTTTTTTGAGCCTTTGATACTAATGGCAGAAGTAATTCCTAACTAACACAATGGAGAGAAATATTTAATAAATCATGATATTTATAATATGGTATAATTAGAATCCCACAGACCCAAATTTTAAAAGATCTGTGTGCTATCATGATAAGAAGTTCATAACATTATCAAAAGAGAAAATTGGTGGGATAATACATGTCATATGATATCTTTTTTAATAAATTATATGTTGATGTGTTTTTATATGTAATTAAAAGGAATAGACAAGTAAATGCAAAATCATTAGCAGTGGTTCTTTTGAGGGGTAGGAGTCTTTCATTCTTTAATTTGCATATTTATTTCAATTTTAACAAATATATGCTGCATTTCTTGTATTATAATAATAATGAGGGTAAAGAAAAAGAAAGAGAAGTCAATCAGAATCCTTGTATTCTAACTCCCTGGGGTTTCTTTAGACAGAGTTCTACCTCAGTGATATTGTTGGTAGCTTGTAACAAATGTTGGTACAGTTAGCTGAACATATCAGTGAGCTGCATCAAAATAGTCTAAAAGTTCACATTCATTGTTCTGACATTTCACAGATTGTTATTTCTCTTTGGAGTGTAATTAAATATAAAACCTTAAGCTGTTCATTAACTTGTTTTTTTTTTTTTTTTTTTTTGCCTGCTTCTAAAATGGGTCCTACATCTACATCTTTTAAATAGGTATATTCCAGAAACTTGGCAGCTATTATATGCTACAAGATTACCTTTCCATTGAATCACCGATCTTTGGCATAGACACCTATATAAATAATAGAAGAGATTTACCTGACTTAGAAAACACAGCCAAAGTGCTGTAGGATTGGTAGGAAATATATGTAAATGCATCCCTTGTGGATTACTGGTAAATACAGGAATCCAATAGAAACCTTCAGTTACATAATGCCAAACTCCGTTGTTTAATCTGAACACAGACACCCACATTATTTATATGTTTTTTTAAAGAATACCAAATATATTCTATATATCCATCTCCCCAAGAACATTTTCATAATGTTCCTTTGCTATTTATCAAAAGGAATTGGAGGAGATCCCTGGGTGGCTCAATGGTTTAGCCCTGACCTTCGGCCCAGGGTGTGATCCTGGAGTCCTGGGATCGAGTTCCACATCAGGCTCCCTGTATGGAGCCTGCTTCTCCCTCTGCTTATGTCTCTGCTCGCACTGGCTCTTTCTCTCTCTTTTTCTCTCTCTCTCTGTGTCTCTCATGAATAAATAAATAAAACTTTTAAAACAACAAACAAACAAACAAACAAAAGGAGTTGGAGAACTCCAAGACCTGAGATTCTCTTCTTAAAGCTCTGAATAGAGAGAGAAACATACCTTCTTTCTTTTTTATTATATTCTTTATACAATTTATCGTGATTGAGAAGTAATATCAAATTATACAGACCATAAACATAAGATTTTAACCAAAAAAGTATTCCTTTTCATCAATATAACACTATACATGAAATTAAAATTAAATAGCATTACTATTAAATGTTAAAAATCTAACATTAGGTTTCTAGGAGGAAAAACAAAGTAACATTTAGCTATAACTTACATAACAATGCTCATAGACCAACAGAACCAAGTAGGGTTTATTGGGAACATATAAGCTTTCTCCATTTCTCCATCAGGCAGAAAAAGGCCATTTCTCGTACCAGAGACCACTTCCATCTGACCTGTATCAAGTTGATGAGAAAGAGAATGAGAATTTCTCAAAGAATTCTATTAGTCACTCTTTTCCCTCCGATTGAATGGAGAAATCAAGGACATTGCTTCTTACACTTGATTTGCACATCCGCATTACTTTTAACGTGATCCCTCTGTTAAAGGAAGAGTTTAACAGAGTCATAACCACACTGACTACTTCTAGGAAACATAGAATAGAAAAACACCTAAGAAATGGTGATGCATATAACAGAGAAAAAGAGCCTGATACCCACCTGGTTTTAATTCATTTTAGAAAAAAAAAAAGAGCCTGATATTTTAGATGGTCATGAAGACAAGAAGAAACAAACTGTACTTCAATTTAGTTTGTTGTTTTGAAAAAAGCACCAGGGCTATCAAATAGAGGCTTGGTTTTTATGCAACATTGAAACAGCCTAGCGTCTAAAGTCATGTGCACCCATTCACACTGGCTTTAACTTTTATGGAGGTAAGGGCAGAAAATCAACATTCATTCATTCAATGTTCATTTATTCAAGTATTTTGGAACTCTTTTATATATGCCAGGCACAGTGCTCTAGATGCTAGTATGGAGATTTTTTCTTGTCACTATTGCTTTTTTTAATTTTCGGTTGTTCTTACTAACCTTTTATTTCCTTCCATCCCTTCAAATCCACACTCGGTGTGGAACAAATGTATTTCCCAATCTTGAAAAATATTAATTTTCAAAATTAACATACATGCCTAAAACTTCTCTAATAATAAAATAAAACAACAGCATCTCTCTTGCTTTAAATTCATGTAATGATTAGACTCTCAAATTTTCACAAAGACCTGGCCTCTTGGATGACTTACAAATTTCTTTGGCTACAGATACACCCACATTGCTTAGGACAGGCAAGTACTAAATGTACCAAGAAAATGAAAAGTATATACTTGGAGTGGATACTACCTGTTTGATATTTTAGGTTAGAGTAATACTATATAGATACTCACTTTCTATGTTTTTTTTATTTTATTTATTTTTTCATGATAGTCACACAGAGAGAGAGAGAGAGGCAGAGACATAGGCAGAGGGAGAAGCAGGCTCCATATAGGGAGCCCGACGTGGGATTTGATCCCAGATCTACAGGATCGCGCCCTGGGCCAAAAGCAGGTGCTAAACCACTGCGCCACCCAGGGATCCCAGATACTCACTTTCTAAAAACTTCCTTTTTTAATTACAGAAAAAATACTTTTAAATGTAACAGAATTAGAAGAGAGAGAAAAGTGACTTCTGAGACATGACTCTTTGAGTGAGGAAGAAAAGAATTAGTAACTGAAAAATATGCTGATAGAAATACCATGTCTAGAATTGTAGAATCAGTAATTCAGTGACTCATAGCTCTGTAACCCTAGTGAAGGTCAGAGGGAAATAGAAATCTATTGACATGTGCTCTTCATTCACTTCTCTTTATCCTATTTGTTCCTTTTCTACAAACTACCTTTGCTGGAACATTTCTCACACAGTTTCATTCCCTCACACCCTTGCACATGTGTTGTTCCTATGTGTGGAATGCTCTTCTCCCCTTTCCTAGCTCTTATGATGTCTTGTCCTCAAATTCCCTAGGCAGGAACACAACCCTTCACCCCTTGTGGGTTCCCAGTGCTGTATCTGTAACTCCAGCTCTTACTCCTTTTCATGCTAAACTGTTCTTTTGTTTTTCCCCTTTAACCTGTCAGCTTCGGATACAGGCATCTTGTCTTATTTGTGGGGTCTAGCCCATTGTTCCATAAATGTTATGGGAAGGATGGATGAATATGGATGGATGGATGCATGGATGTTACACTATAGATTAAGATATACTGCAGCTCTATAAGGTTCAATGGGTATCAGGTACCTAATAGAGAAAGTGATGCATTATGATTTGAGACTTACACAACTTCTTTTTAACCATGGCATCAGATGAAGCCAGCTCACTTTTGCCAGCAGTAAGAAAGTTAACTGAACAAAACACAGAAAAAAAAAAAAAAAAAAAGACTTGCTTACTGCTTCCCAGTACCTGGGAACCCCTTGCTGACCAGGAAAAATGAAAGATACTACAACCTCCCCCAGGCTAATAGGGCAGGGTGAGACACTTAACATATGATCTTAAAAACTTACTTTCACCATTTCATATGCCAAAGCATCATTATCAGCTGCTTTTATTAGACATCTTCCATCAGAATCATCCAAGGCCTCTTTATGAGTTTTTGGGTTTTCTTAATGGTACCACCATCATCCACATCATCCTGCATCAAATCCTCCTTCCTCCTGCTCCTCTCTCTGCCTTATTCACTGCCTTATATTGAACTTTCACTACATGCCAGGCACTGTACTAAGCTCTTCACGTGCACTGCAGATCATTTTAATCTCTCAGTAGCCTTTATAAGGCATACTATTATGTTTTAGTGAGAAGAAAACTGAGGCTTAGGATGATTAAGTAACTTACCTTGGGTTACAGATGTAGCAGGGCCCAGAGCTGGCATTGGAACCAGGAATTCCGGCTACAGAGCTCCTTCCAACCCATTGCTTCTACATCCAACCTCAGCTCTCCTTTCAACACTTTCTGATACTAGAGTTCATCTCTTTGTTACATCACCTCTGAACCACGATTAGAGTCATGGCTGTGTTCCTCATCTCACACCTCATTCTGCTGACATCTGGTATTTCATCATTGATATTATTAATTTGGTTAATTGGTTTCCTAACAGTAGAGAGGTATCCACTCTTTAGACTACTAGACTTTTGACCTCGGAAGGCGTTTCAAGTCTAAGAGAGTTCTGTGATCTCTCTTTCCATTTGTTGTTGTGAGTCTGCTCAATAGCTTCTTATTCTTTTCTGATGCTAACACACTACTCCAACCTTTGTGTTTTTCTTCTGCCAAGACTGAGTTACCACTGATGTAATAACTAGAAGAGTTGACCTTAGAAACATGTGGGTTTGAACCCCCGCTTAACTAGCTACCTGTTAATTGCATGATGTTGAACAAGACTAACTCTCTAGCCTAATGTGATAATAGAACTGAATATTTAAAATGTTTTCCTCGGGAAGCCCAAGTGGCTCAGCGGTTTAGCACTGCCTTCAGCCCAGGGCCTGATCCTGATCCTGGAGACCTGGGATCGAGTCCTACGTCGGGCTCCCTACATGGAGCCTGCTTCTCTCTCTGCCTCTGTGTGTGTGTGTGTGTGTGTGTGTGTGTGTGTGTGTCTCATAATAAATAAATAAAATCTTTTAAAAAATGTTTTCCTCTAAGTCATTGTACAAATAATAAAAAATGAATTTTAAGGATTCTATCATTTTATACTCTTAATACTCTTTTCCAAAAAACTTTGAAATAATAATACCTGTAATTAATTGACTACCTAATTTACAGCAATAGCATTCACTAGTATTTTATGAAGGCTAAGATATGAGCATACGGAATAATCATTAGATAAATGAATGCCATAAGAGCAAATACAAATAACATTAATAATAATTTGGTTTTGAATTATTAAAATATTTTATTAGTAAAATGCATTAGTAAATACATGCTGGTTGAATATAGATTAAACAATTGTTCATTTTGCTAATTTTTGACCTAACATGTTTTAGCAGATAACTTCAAACAAGTAAATAGCACATACACTAGAGCATTTTGATTTGATTTTTGTTATTTCTGTAGAAGCTACATTTCAATGCACTTGGGTACACAGAGACAGTTTTCCTTCCTCCCCCAGTTATCTTCTCCTTTCCATCATGGAGAGATGATGGCTTCAGATTTCTCACATTGAGCCAGATACAGACATGGGGCATAGGAAAGAAGAGAATAGGTAGTGGACAAAAATAGTCCAAGCCTACCAGATTGCACAGCCCTTTCCTGGCTAATGATAAAGGCAAAAACCAACCTGAAACTACCTCATTGATTCAAAGGTTGCTCAAACATATTATAATGAAATGGCTAATATGGAAGGAATCTAGCTCATCCTTCTCTAGATGTCTATTTTCAAGTACCTTTGGTTAAAATTTATACCTAACATTTATTTTCTTATAGCCTTCCTCCAAAGAAAAGGGTACTGAATGAAGAGAATATTGGGCAAAGGCCCAATATACATGCGAAAACTGCATGTGTTTATTTGATGATTATTTTGAGAAATATCTTCTTGGTGAGCATGTTGTAGGAATGGGGACTAGACAGTAGATCTGAACGTTCCATAATTTGGAACTGGACTTGGAAGCCTAAAGTCAAATATCATTTAGTAATTTTTTATCAAAAAAAACATAGAAATAACGTGAGCTTTTGGTGATGTTTATGCTCAATGCTGACACCTACTCATCACTGATACCCCACCTGCTTCCAGAAAGAGGCAGCTTATGAAGTTTGACACATTCTCACTTATAGTACTGTGATAACTCTGTGATGGTAGCTTGCTGGATTCTAGGAAAATACAAAGACAGAGGGCTACTTATTCAGACTGGGTGAGGATCAGGAGGCTGGAGGAATTGCCAAGAAAAGTCAAGGCCAGAAGAGTAAAAGAAGGCCAATCATTAAGCCTTCTCTGTGTCATATCAGGAGTAGAATATAAATAAGTAGGATATGGAAAACACCTTAATTAATGATTAGAAACCATCTATGTTTGCAACTTTCAATAATCCTCAAACAGGCAAGGAGCAACATAAAAATAGTTCCCAGCGGTCAGAAATGTCTTTCCTCAACATCTATATTGTGTCCTGATCATGAAACCTATGCCTCCATAGCCTCAAGGAAGCTCCATCCAAGAATAGTAATGCTGTTTTTACTTGCTCTGCCTGTTAGCATACTTCACGAAGGAGAGGAAATTGGGTGATGTATTTTCAAAAGATCTTCAACAGGGGCACCAGTCTGTTAAGCATCTGACTCTTGGTTTTGGCTCAGGTCATGATCTCAGAGTCATGAGGCAGAGTCCCACAGTAGGCTCCACTCAGCGGGGATTCTGTTTCTCAATGCCACTCCCTCTCCCCCACTCATGGACTCTCTCTTGCTCACTTGCTCTCGTGCTCTCTCTCAAATAAAAACAAATAATTTTTTTAGAAGATCTTCAACAAGGTGTTTTAAGAGTTTCCTAGTTAATTCTAAGTTTAAAAAAATGTTTCAAGGTTTCTGGGTACCCTGTTTCTCAAGAAAGTTCATGAAGGTTTTATTTTAGTGATTCAAGGCTTTAAGTTAAAAAACTAAATATGCATCTGAGTAGAATAATGGGGAAGATTCTTCATTACAGCTTTTAGTAATCAAGTAATTAGGAAGAAAATGTTATTCAGAAAGAAGTCCAAGTACAGCATGGTACCTATGGCTAATGACACTGTATTGCATATTTTAAAGTTGCTGAGAGAGTAGACCTTAAAAGTTCTGATCACAAGAAGAAAATATGTAACTATGTGTGGTAACAAATATTAACTAGATGTATGGTGGTCATTTTGTAATATATATAAATATTGAATCATTATGTTGTATACCTGAAACTAGCATGATGTTATATATCAATTATAACTTAATAAAAAAACAGAAATTTTTAAAAAGTTAAGGCATAGGAAAAAGGCTGAGAATATAAGTATTAGATGAAAACAATCAGAAAGCACACAGTAAATCTTGTTCTTTAGGAGAAAGATTTATTATCCTACAATGTCTTTTTAAAGTTTTACAATAAAAAGTTATGTTTATTGAAGAAAGCCTAAAAAATATATACAGATAAATACCACTCAGTTTCACTACTTGGACATGACTGCTGTTAATATTATGGTATTTCCAAGTTTCTTAACCTCTATGAGCTTTAGTTTTCTTATTTATTAAATGAAGTTGATAATAGTAGCAACCTTCTAAAGTTATTTTGAGAATTAAATAGATAAAGCACCTGAAAGCTTTATGTTTGGCAGAGTGAGCACACACACACAAAAGAATAACTGTCATCCTAACTCTGGGAAATGAACTAGGGGTGGTGGAAGGGGAGGAGGGCGGGGGGTGGGGGTGACTGGGTGGTAGGCACTGAGGTGGGCACTTGACGGGATGAGCACTGGGTGTTATTCTGTATGTTGGCAAATTGAACACCTATAAAAATAAATTTATTAATAAAAAACAATACCTGTCATTATATTTCAATGCCTATCTCCATTTTTAAAATTTTACAAATCATTTTGTCTCATGTCATGATTTTTTTAGTTAAAAACATTTTGAACTTCTTCCTAGGTCATGAAAATTTTTTACAATATATTTTTAATAGCTTCATTGTACAATGTTCCAGCTTGTAGACTTGTGGTTCATGTGGTACAATTTTGTCCCCAGTGGACATTTTGCAATGTCTAGAACATTTTTGATCAGCACAATCAGGGAAAGTGAGGTACTACTGGCATCTAGGGTGCTGCTAAACATCCTACAAGGCACAGAACAATCTCCCACAATTCTCCAGCCCAGAATTTCAAAAGTGCTGCAATTGTGAAACCTGAGAATATAGCATGATTTTTAAAACCAAGCCATTCTTATTAGACATTTAAATAAAATGTACTACTATACATACATTGGGATGAATATCCTAGTAATTATTACTTGCTGATGCTGCTCTGTGGTATGCATGATAATTTACTTTAAATTGCACCAACTCAGAATTTATTGGTGGGAGAGAGGATGGTTGTTGTTGCAGGCTTGTGCTTGGGAGTATAATGCAAATTATTCCTAATCCACATTGTAGAGACAATTAATTACCACTTCAAATGTCCCAAAAAGGATCAACATTTTCAGAGATTATCTGGTACTCAAAGTATTCTTATTGATGGCTACACCAGAGAGTGTATTAATCAACATAAACAGTATTAAAAATAATTTTTCATTTGTGCAATGGGTGGAGTTTGCAACAGGTGATTAAGAATTAGTTAATGTGTCCTTAAAATATGCTTATTGATATCTACACCAGAGGGTGTGTTAATCAGCATAAGTGATATTAAAAATAATTTTCATTAATGTAATGAGTGATGTTTCCTATAAGGGACTTGCTTAGAAAGAATAAGTTACAAGACACTCTGTTCTTGGATGCCAGAAATATAAGAATATGACAAGCTCAGGAATCCAATGCCATTGGTAAAGTATTTGAGGACATGAGTTGCTTTGGTCACCAGCCCCTTCCTCTATGACAGACCCTGAAGCCTATTAGACTAAACACTCCTGGTCCTGCCTTTCGGCCATTGTTGTGTTAGCCTTTCAAACAAAGTGCTCCTAAGTGTATATAAAAGACAAAGCCAGGCTCTCTGAGGGAATTGTGGGAGGAATGTATTCTGAGAAATATAACTAACACTTCAAAACTATAATTTCTCTGAAATTGTTGCTTAGGACAAAACTACCCTGAAGCATACACACACACCTTAAAAAGACTGCTACTTAGAAAAAAAAAACTGGGCACAAAACCATCAAATAGATTTTGGATTAACCTAGATTGTTCATAGATTTATGATTTGGGGCAAGTTCCTGCTCTGAACCTGTTTCCTTCATAAAATGAGGATCATAATATCACCAGCCTTAATGAATTTTTTTTTTAATTTTTTCATGGTATTCTCTTTTGGGGGAAGAGAAGTTAGTCTTTCTTTTGTTCTCTTTTCATGAGAGTTAGCTTTTTTATTTGGTTTCAAGAGTTTACTTGGGGAACCTGATATTTACATTTCTCTCCCACCCACCCTGTATTAAAGTGCAACAGCTTACAACATCCTCCTACCTGCCTTCTGGGATAATTCTAGAAAGTTCCTGAGACAGAGGGAAGTTCTTTGCTCTCAGGAAGGATTATTTGCCTTTCATAACTAGAAAGCCAAGATACATACAGTTCTTCAAAATCACAAAGGTAGCATGAATATGTTAATGTATGTATATAATACACACACACACACACACACATATACACACATATAAAGAAGTGTTAATGTAAGTTCAGCAGTGTAACAAATGTACCACTTGGGTGGGAGATAGTCACAGTGGGAGAGTCATGGGGGCAGGTACAGAGACAGGAGATGTATCTTTGTACTTCCTGCTCAATTTGCTGTGAACCTAAAACTGCTCTAAAAATTAAAGTCTAGGGATCCCTGGGTGGCTCAGTGGTTTGGCACCTGCCTTCCACTCAGGGAGTGATCCTGGAGCCCCAGGATCAAGTCCCACATCGGGCTTCCTGCATGGAGCCTGTTTCTTCTCCCTCTGCCTGTGTCTCTGCCTCTCTCTCTATGTGTGTGTCTCTCATGAATAAATAAATAAAATCTTTAAAAAAATTAAAGTCTATTTTTAAAAAACAAACTAATAACAATACTCCATCATAAGCTTTGGGAAGAATGGAATGAGCTATCTATAGGCAAACCTCTTAGCATAACTAACTACAGGCATGTAATAACAGCCCAGTGTTTATCATCGATACTGGTGTTGGTGTAAACATAAACACAATTGCTTAATTTGTACATCTATCTTCTCCATAATAATAAAATAATCTAAATACTTAGTTAAAAGGAGAAGAAAAAGGAGTACTTACTGTGTGGAGTACTTGGGACTACAACTCAGATATCCTGCCTCAAACATTTAACTAGTTCTTGATCCAGCAGACATTCATTGCCTACCTGCAATGTGTAAGGTACCCCCTGCTGAGTGCAGGGAATACAGAGATGAGTGAGGCCCAGCCAGCCCACAAGGCTGGAGACTTGCAAACAAGTATGTGTGGTCAGGAATCACAGGGAGGGGAGTCTACATCAGAATGACTTTAAATTCAAATACTAACCACTTTTAAATATCAAGGGAGAGAAGATCTGATTCACAATAACAAGTCATGGAAAGAAAGCTCTGAAACTTTCCTAAAGGGCATAAAAGAAGATAAATGGCCATTCTACTTCTGAAATTAATCCATAAAGTCAATGTAATCCAAATAAAGTATGCCAATGGATTGAGTCTTTTAGCTGAACCAGTTTTCAAATTCAAATTTGTGAAAAATCTAGAAAAAAAACTAAAACAAACAAAAAGATAAGACTAGCCTTACCAAATATTGAATGCTTGCTGTATTACATTTAAAAAACAAAAAGGGATGCCTGAGTGGCTCAATGGTTGAGCACCTGCCTTTGGTTCAGGTCATGATCCCCAGGGTCCTGGGATGGAGTCCCACATCAGGCTCCCCCAGTGAGCCTGCTTCTCCCTCTACCTTTGTCTCTGCCTCTCTCTCTCTGTGTCTCTCATGAATAAATAAATAAAATCTTAAAAAAAAAAATAAAAAGCTGAAGCTACATGGGTAGCCACATGGATTAATGCATAGTATGCTTTGCAATAAATGAAGAGTATGCCTCTCTCTCCTTCTTCTACCTCCCCCTCCTCTTTCTAATGTAGAAATATTATTTTGAACTTGGGCATGTTATACAGCAGATCAGTTTGAGGATCTGGAAACTGACCACCAAAGGTACATATGTACTCCGTTTGAGGAGTTCTAAGTTGTTTGAATGAGAGATTGATGTACCAATCAAGGGGGTTTTCAATTTACCCCATAGCCAGGGCTGCTCAACTTCCACGCTAGTGACACTTCGAAAAATACAGGAAAATTGTTGCGGGGGAGGTTGTCCTCTGTAGTGCATTGAAGACTGTTGAGCGGCTTTCTTGGCTTTAACCACTAGATGCCAGTAGCAGCACTGCCCTCCCAAATGCAACAACCAAAATGCCTCCAAATTTCGTCAAGTTTTCCTGGGGGATAATATCATTCTTAGTCAAGCACCATTGCTGTAAACAAAAGGTAATTCATTAATGAGTTTGAAGTAATAAAACACAATAAAAATTACAAGATTGTTTTAACAAGTTTAGAAATATTGCAACATTATTATGGGGGAAAGCCTAATATACTTTTCAAAGAACTGGCAGAAAAAGAATCTTCAGGGATATTTGCCTGTCCCAAATCAAAACACACTCTAATGCTTTGTTATTTAAACTTTATGTATAAAGTTACTAGGATACTTATATCTTCTGGAACTGTATACTTGTCAGATTACTGTGATGTGTTTCAAATTATCTTTATTAGGAGTATGTTATAACATGGAAACATACTTACAATACATTGATAAATGAATAAAGTACAGAATATTATACATATGTACATATTGAATAAAGAACATATATTTTGAATGTGTATTTTATATAATCATGATTAAGTTTAGGAGAGTGTACAATAATATTTAGACTGTTTTTCTTTAAGTAATAAACATTTCATAGGATCTTTTCTTGCTTTTGATTTCTCTTTGAAATTTTTCTCTAATGAGTGTGTATCAATTAAGGGGGAATTCTGAAAAAAATAAGAAATTACAATTTAAAAATTGGCTAGACCATATAGGCATGGGTTTATTTCTGGGCTCTCTATTCTCTTTCCATTGATCTATGTGTCTATTTTTGTGCCAGTGTCCTACTACCATTCTATTTTAATTGCTATAGCTTTGTCATGTTATTTATCATAATGAGCACTGAGTAATGTATAGAGTTACTGAATCATTATATTGTATACCTATATAAAATAACACTTATGTTAATTATTCTTCAATTAAAAATGAGTGGAAAAAACTAAATAGACATAACCCAGTGTATTGTTTTTGCTTTTGATGAATGTTTCTCATGTCAACTTACCATTACTACCATAGCTTCTTGGAGAGACATTTGTTTTTGTTGGAGAAATCCCATTCTTTGTGACTTATCCAGGAAACATTGAAAATTGAAGAATATATAAGAAAGGGTTTGCTTTGGCCTGATTATGAGTCAGGGTTTGGGGGATGCTGGTGATATGTATTAATTTGACTTCTTAGTCCATGTTCTTACATAGCTGACATTTTACTCTGGGAGGAGCTTTAAGATGGTCTAACTCATCCTCCATTGTCACTCTTGACAGTATTCATCATGAAATGGAGACATATTGCTGCAGCTCAGGGTAAGAAAGAAATTAAATTGAATTTGCTATTTTGAAGTTAAGGCTGGTTATAGTTATAAACTTAAGTCTTTATCTGGAAGACAACTTCACCCATTCACCTCGCCTTAGATTTAGAATGCAATTCCTCTTTTTTATTTGATATTAACATTTTTCTTCAACACGTGTAATTTATTTTTATGATTGGCATTTTGGTAAGATTAATTTTTATCATTTACTCTCAGTATGTTAATACTTATGCATAACTTTATTAGTTCCTGCCTTGATGAAGTAAAATTTATACTTAATTAATGAAATATGCTGCCTGGGCTAAACGATATTCATAGAGAATTGTAATAAATGTATCAGAAAATGAAATATGTTGAATTATTTTTAGAAAGTGAATCAAGATAAGTTTTAGTCAGGAATCTTTTTTTTTATATATTCAGCCCATCATTAATAATACTGATTCCTACCACCATTAAACATGTCCCTACAATGTCTCTTAATTAATATAATAAAATATTTCTACTGAATTTGATTATCTTAAACAAGACAAAATTTGATGCCATAATCCAAGAATCATAAATATCTATTGAGAGGTGTTTAAAATTTTAAATAGCTCCTGGAATAATATATTTGGCTTATACCTTTTCTATTTAAGTAGAAATGTTCCCATTTTGATTAAAATTTTTAAGGTATAAGACCTAGCCAATTTATAATGCTGGCATTGGAAGAAAGGCACATACTTTATTAGTAAGCTTTATGTATCATGTTTAAATTATTTTAACTTTTTAAAAGATTTTATTTATTTATTCATGAGAGACACACAGAGAGAAGCAGAGACATAAGTAGAGGGAGAAGGAGGCTTCCGGTAGGGGAGCCTCAATCCCAGGACCCCGGGATCACGACCTGAGCCAAAGGCAGATGCTCAACCACTAAGCCACCCAGGTGCCTCTATGTATCATGTTTAGAGGGAGAGATCATTCTAAAGGAAGTTTATTTGACTCTCAAATTGCTTACATGAGATGTGAGCCACATTTTGCTTTCTGATTTGCTAAACTAAAAGACCCATCTATTAATTTACCGTAAGAAATACAATTATCAAATCAATCAGAATGTTCTTATCATTTACTGTGACATCTTCCAAGAAGAAAAATGTCTAATTAGGAAAAAAATTATTAGATTTTTTCTCCTCCCAATTTTTTTTTTTAATTTTTATTTATGATAGTCACAGAGAGAGAGAGAGGCAGAGACACAGGCAGAGGGAGAAGCAGGCTCCATGCACCGGGAGCCCGACGTGGGATTCGATCCCGGGTCTCCAGGATCGCGCCCTGGGCCAAAGGCAGGCGCCAAACCGCTGCGCCACCCAGGGATCCCTTCTCCTCCCAATTTGGCAACTCATTAAGTGAGTGAGGTTTTAAGTATCAAACATGTAACACTACTTTCTTCCACTGTTAAGCATGACACCCTGTATAAGACAGGATTATTACCAAAAACCTTATTGGAGGATGAGGTTGGAAGTACAGCCATGGTGATCTTTCTTTTTTATTCAAGTATAATTAATATAAGGTCTATAATATAATGATTCAACAATACATTAACCAGTGCTCATTATGGTAAGTGTACTCATGATCTCCTTTCTCTATTTTGCCCCTCTCCCACCTACCCCCTCTGACAACCACCAATTTGTTCTTTGTACCTAAGAGTCTGTTTTTTATCTCATTTTTTCTCTGTTTGTTCATTTGCTTGGTTTCTTAAATTCCACATATGGGTGAAATCATATGGGATTTATCTTTCTCTGACTGACTTATTTCACTTAGCATTATACTCTTTAGATTCTTCCACGTTGTTGCAAATGGTGAGATCTCATTCCTTTTTATGGCTGAGTAGTATTCCAGTGTGTATATATCTTCACCACATCTTCTCTATCCATCCCTCTATTGATGGGCCCTTGGATTGCTTCCCTATCTTGGCTAGTATAAGTAATGCTGCAATAAATATAGGGGTGCATATATCATTTCAAATTAGTGTTTTTGTTTTCTTTGAGCAAATACCCAGTAGTGAAATTCCCAGATCATATGGTAATTCTTTTTTAATTTTTTGAGGACCTCCAGACTGTTTTCCACAGTGGTTGTACCAGTGTGCATCTCCAGTAAAAATGCATGAGGGTTCCATTTTCTCCACATCCTTGCCAACATTTGTTATTTCTCTGTTTCTGATGTTAGCCATCTGGACCTATGTGAGGTGATATCTCATGGTGGTTTTGATTTGCATTTCCCTGATAATCAGTGATGTGGAGTGTGTTTTCACATGTCTGTTGGCCATTCATTTATTTGTACATTTCCTTTGGAAAAATGTCTATTCAGGTTCTCTGTCCCTTTTTAATTGGATTATGTGGGGGGGAGGGGTTGAGTTGAAGCTCTTTATATATTTTGGATGTTAAGCCCTTATGGGTTATATCATTTGCCAATATCTCCTCCTATTCAATAGGTTGCCTTTTTGTTTTGTTGATAGCTTCCTTTACTGTGCAGAAGTTTTAATTTTAGCATAGTCTCACTTGTTTATTTTCACTTTTGTTTCTCTTGCCTGAGGAGACATTTCTAGAAAAATGTTTCTATGGCTTATGTCAAAAAAGTTACTGCCTATGTTTTCTTCTAGCAGTTTTATGGTTTCAGGTCTCACATTTATATCTTTAATCCATTCGGACTTTATTTTTGTGGATAGTGTAAGAAAGTGATCCAGTGTTATTCTTTTGCATGTAGCTGTCCAGTTTTCCCAATACCATTTGTTGAAGAGATGTTCTTTTCCCCATTGTATATTTTTGCCTCATTTATCATCCCTCAACATCATAAAGGTAATGTATGAAAAATCCATAGCTAACATCATACTCAATGGTGAAAAACTGGGAGCTTTCCCCTTAAGATCAGGAATAAGACAAGGATGGCCACTCTCACCATTTTTATTCAACATAGCACTGAAAGTCCTAGCCACAACGATCATACAAGAAAAAGAAACAAAAGGCATCCAGGTTGGTAAAGAAAAAGTAAAACTTCTGCTCTTTGCAGATGTCATGATAGTGTATATAGAAAAAACTAAAGATTCCACCCAAAAAACTGCTAGAAGTGATAACTGAATTCAGCAAAGTCACAGGATACAAAATTAGCATGCATAAATCTGTTGAATCTCTATCCACTAATAATGAAGTAGCAGAAATAGAAGTAAAGGAAATAATCCCATTTACAGTTGCACTAAATAAATAAATAAATAAATAAATAAATAAATAAATAAATAAATAAAATACCTGGGAATAAACTTAATCAAGGAGGTGAAAGACCTGTACTCTGAAAACAATAAAACATTGATAAATGAAGATGATACAAACAGATGGAAAGATATTCCATGCTTACGGAATGGAGGAACCAATATTAATAAAATGTCCATACTACACAAAGCAGTCTACAGTTTTAAATGCAGTCCCTATCAAAATACCAACAACATTTTTCATACAACTAGAACAAATAATCCTAAAATGTGTATGGAACCAGAAAGGACCCTGAATAGCCAAAGCAAGTTTGAAAAGGAAGAACAAAGCTAGAGGTATTACAACTGCAGATTTCAAGATATGTGACAAATTGTAGTAATTAAAATAGTGTGGTACTAGGGTACCAGCACAAAAATAGCCACATAGATCAATGGAAGAGAATAGGGCCCAGAAATAAAGCCACAGTGATCTTTCTTATACTGCATTTTTCGGTGCTTACAAGCAACCTATGAAATAGTTACTCTTGCTATTCCTGTTACACACATGAGGATACTGAAGTAGAGAGTAGTCTTCTGCTTATGTTGGAAGATGTACTAGATGGTGGGGCTGGAAATGTGAAGCCAGGCAATCTGACTTGAGAATCTGCAATTAAAAGTACTGTCTACCTCACTTTACAATGTTTTTTTAATGTGAAGGAGATTCTAATACCTTGAGAACAGAGGTATAAATAAGCTCTTCTATCACAGTACCGAGTTTCATTCATTTTGACAAGCACCAATTTCTGTGAGTCACATCCATTCAGTGGCAACAACTCCAGTGAAGCCAGAAATTGTGAGGGCCACCATGTCTAAATTAACCACATTAATACCCTGGGCATCTCTGACATTGGCTAGATGTTTGTACATGGACTAACCCTCCTCCCTAGTCTACCTCATAACTCTCAACCCTTGAACACTCAGATGTAAAGGAGTCTATTTTTTTTTTTAAAGATTTTATTTATCCATTCATAGAGACACAGAGAGAGAGGCAGAGACACAGGCAGAGAGAGAAGCAGGCTCCATGCAGGGAGCCTGACATGGGACTCGATCCCAGGTCTCCAGGATCATACCCCAGGCTGCAGGCGGCGCTAAACCACTGTGCCACAGGGCTGCCCAAGGAGTCTATTTTTAAAAAGTGTGCTCTGATCCTTCTTGGAGGTACAATGAGTCATGCCATCCTCTTGACTCCATAGCACCCAAGAATCTTATTCATCCATCACTCACTACATGAATTGTAGATAATACATGTACTTGCCTACATACAAGCTTCATAGAGACAGGGCCAGCATCTTATTTATCTTGTTTTCCTGAGACTTATCACACCAATTACATGCTTTTTAAAAATGTAGACTGTCTAGTGAATGTTGCAGAAACATAAAATTTGGTCTAATCTTATCTTTGTTGTTTGAATTCCTTGTACAACTTTACGGTTCTTCTAGTATATCTACTGAGAGCTATAGAAGTGTGAGCATAGGGTATGATTGTTATGTGAGTATTTAGATTTGGGTAAGAAGAAATTTAGGAATTGAGAAGAAATTAAGTCAACTTTAGGTTTAAAATATTTTTACACATTTTTATATAAAAAGTAATACATGCTAGTTGTAGAAAAATATAAAAATGGTATGTTTACTCACAAAAAAATCAACCACCTACTGAGCAAAAACAAATTAAAGATAATCCCTGCCCTAGATAGTAGCATCTTGTCAACCTCTGAGGTCTAGTTTCTTGGAAATTCTTAAATTTGTCAGACTCTAGGTTGGCACAAATCAAGGTTTCATATAAATTAAGGAGTTAAAAATGATTGAAATGGCATTAGGAATATTTTTAAAAGAATAAATAAAATCCCAAAAAAACAGTTTCCAAAACAATTCAGATCCACAGCATTAAGATCCAGTCATATTAGATAATATTTCTCATTAATCACCGTCTTCTGTTGTTCACGATATATTGTTGTGGTATCATTTTGCTAAGGCAAAATTGATTTCACCACAATTTTAATATCTTGCAGGTCTGTTAGGTCTTCATATGTTTGAACTAGCCCTTACTGGTTTGAAATGTAATGTTAACACTTGCATTCTTGCTGTTTTGTTTCGACATGCTCTGCAACACCTGCCTTATCATAAATGATCACAGTGCTTGAGGGCAAGGTTTTCCTGATCTTGAATCTATAGAGAGAATGGAGCTTACATACACACACACACACACACACACACACACACACACACATTTTCTCTCTGTAATATCCTCATTAGTTATATACCTGTGATCTCCAAGGTGAGGAGCTAAATTTGGGTTCATTAACAAGACTGAAGTAAACCACATATATTTTCTTCATCAATGTTGTTTATATATACAAGACCTCATTATCTTTGTAAAAGAAATCATCCAAAACCTAGTATGAGACAGAACCCTATTTTGTAAAGTTATTCCAAACTTCCCTCTGGGAAGAAATCAACTCTCCTGAAGAAAAAAAAAAAAAGCATTTCCTCATGAGGTTTAATGGGTTTAAGACTTGTTCTGAGAAAGCAGTCATCCACCCTTACAGCTGACTCACTCAATGACTATTGCTATATTTCAACAAAGATTAGATAATCATTCCCTTTTCCTCTAAATGTTTTTACCGAGTGAATCTTTAAATTAAACTTCTAGATGCCTTTTTGCTTGTGTCATGCTCGTAATTAATTCTTTCAAAAACGTTTTTAAACATCTCCATGAGCATTATAGTTTACAAAAGAATCATCTAGTAAAGAAGAATGCAAAGTAATCTGATAATTATAGTGCAGTATAATAAATGTCACTTTATAAATCTATCCAATGTGCCATGAAGATGGAAGGAAAAGTGTTGAAAGTAGACTAGGGGGCAGCCCGGGTGGCTCAGTGGTTTAGCGCCGCCTTCGGCCCAGGGCCTGATTCTGGAGACAGGGGATTGAGTCCCATGTCAGGCTTCCTGCATGGAGCCTGCTTGTGTCTCTGCCTCTCTCTCTCTCTCTCTCTCTCTCTCTGTGTGTGTGTGTGTGTGTGTGTGTCTCATGAATAGATAAATAAAATCTTAAAAAAAAAGAAAGAAAAGAAAAGAAAAAAAAAGAAAAGAAAAGAAAAGGAAAAGAAAGAAAAGAAAAGAAAAGAAAAGAAAAGAAAAAGAAAAAAAGAAAAGAAAAGAAAAGAAAGTAGACTGGGACCAGGTTAACACAACAGAAATTGAAGTTTGGAGAATTTTTGTGAGTATTTTGTTGGATCACTTTTCATTCAATGTGGTTTGTTTGGTTTAACTATCAGTTGTAAGACAGCTGCCATTTCCTACCAATTTTTGTTAAAAGTACATTGTTTTACCTACAATATAGGCCAAAAAAGTATTTTTGGAATAGCTTGCAATTTAACCACCATGGTAATATCATTACTTGGGGAAATATATGTTACAAATTATAACCCAAAATCCCAAGTCAACATTTGAAACGCAGCCAGTTGGTAATCAAGACATTTTGGTATTTGTAAGGGACAATACAAAATGGTAAAAATAATTCTTAGATGAATTCAACTGGATTTTGCTCTGCAAGATCATTTTCAAAAAAAAAAAAAAGCAACTTTCTTTACTAGTTGAGTTAAATTCCCAGATATTTGATAATACGAAGGATTTCCTCTGGCAGACACAATGGTAACATTAGTAACAGCATATAAATCTTTTGTTACAAATCAATCCATTGGCATTCTGATGTATGAATTAGTCTTTAAAAAAAAAAAGATTTTATTTATTTGAGAAAGAAAGATCACAAGCAATGGGAGGGGCAGAGGGAGAAACAGACTTCCCACTGAACTAGGGGGACTCAATCCCAGGTTCGATCCCAAGATCCTGGGATTGTGACCTAAGCCGAAGGCAGACACTTAATTGACTGAGCCACTCACACACCCTGAATTAGGCTTTTGTAAATTAGAAAAGTCTGTGTTAATGCTAAAGTCAAGTCTGTGTTTTTACTCACATGGTAACAGAATCAATCCAACTGCTTTAACGAGATATTGACTCTGTCCTTGGTGCTGTCTAGTTAATATTTCTTATTTGCTTCAGTTGTTTATTGTTAATGACTTGGATAAAGTTATAGCCAAAAAATTTCCAGATGTCACTTAACAAAATCAAAACTGAAAAAGACCTACATGAACTAAGATGAACCAAAAATTCACCAATAAGAAAAAAAGTAATATGAACATAGCCTATTTTCAAATGCAAGTAATATTCAGTAATTTCTTATTTTACACTATGTTTGGGTCTTCCATATCTTTATTAAAGTTTTACAATGAGAAAGGGGATCAATCAATTTTATTCTGTGAAACTCAGATACCATCTGATGAACAGCGCTATGTTTAAAACAAAAGGGAACAGTTTTGCATGTTGGATGGAATTGCATGCTTGGGTTTGCCAGTTTTTAGTGGAATAAATTCTGCATAGATGATGTCTACAGAGTATGTATTATAGAAAGTGTTTGATACAGAATTTTATGTTTACGATGGTTTTGAATTCTAAAAAGTAAAATGGTTAACATAAAGGGAAGAACTTGTATGGAATATTGTTCAATTTTTGCCATCTGAGAGCACTCCTGAAAAGTATCTCAATCTCAGGTCACTTCAGCCTGACAGTCTGACAACTAGATCAACAATTTCTGATATTGACTGATAACTAATTTTTGTCTGTATCATGTGTGTTAAAAAAAATCCACTTAATCCCCTAGAGACATCTTCTTAAGGTAAAATAGAATGAGAATCACCTAATTAAATCAATGGGCAGACTGCAATCTTTGACAAAACCAATCTCAGCATAGCAGCAAAGGTATTCCATCAGGGAAAAGGACTTTCATTCAACCCTGAATATAGGACAAACTCTACAGAACTGGAGTTCCATGAACTATTAATTTAACAGATAAGAACTAACTCCCAGATGTTTCATGCTACTTAAAGTGAAAGATTCATTTGCCTCTGAGCTACACTCAGAAAACTTCAGATAGTAAGAGGCTTCTCAACATAAATGAACTAAGAAAATTACATGAAAGTCAATTTGCTTTCCTACTTGGAAACTTTCAACTTCTGGGATGAAAAAATGAGTATAATTTACTATAAACTTATGGATTCAACTACAAGAATGAAAGCACCAATAATATATCTTAATGGAAATCTGGGAAGTTATTGTTGGCATCCTCTACTTCCCTGTTAGAAAACCAAAAGACTGCTGCTATCCCATATTTTGTGAGAAAGACTACTTGGTCTCTATGGTCTGTATTTGGAACAAGTGTAATAAATGCAATCTGGGAAGAGTTGTAAAACCACACTAGATGGCTGGAATTGCACAATTGAAAGGAGACACTGGATTCTTGATTCTACCTTTAGACTTCAGGCAGAGTTTTTATTTCCTTTTATTGGGAAAGATCTGCAGGATGCAGCAGAGACCACTGGCAAAACTAAATTTCTAAAATCAAAGTTAAGTATTATCTGACAATTGAGCACATGGTTATGGAGTCAGACAGACCTCAGTTCAAAGAGTGCTCCTGCTACTTACTAGCTGATACTTAAACCTCCTTAAGTCTTAGTTTCTCTCTCTGTAACATGGGATAAAATTATTACCTATAGCAGAATGAATAATATATAGTTATACATAATATATGCATAAAATATTTTATTTCTTCTGAAAAAGAAGAAATAGCAGTAATTATCAATATCATTATTGTAATTATTATCATATTGTAATTATTGGCAGGAATTAACAACATTAGCCTAGTAGTTAAAATTGCAATCTATGAACCTACACTTTCAAGATTTAAAGACAACCTCCCCCCTTTCCTAGTGGACTTCATATAGATTACTAGACCTCTCTGCTCTCAATTTTCTTGTCAATAAAATGGGGATGATGATGGCACTTAATTCATAAGGTTTTCATAAGGATTAAATAAACTAACACCTAAAATGTGCTTAGGTTTTCAACAAATGGTGCCAGAACAACTCGATATCCACATGCAAAAAAAAAAAAAAGGACGAGGAGGAAGTAGACCTTACGCTCTTCATTAAAATTAACTCAAAATGGATCACAGACCTAAATGTAAAAAACAAAACTACAAGAAAATTTAAATGACCTTTGGTTTGTTGATGACCTTTCAGATAAAGCAACAAAGGCACAATCCATGAAAGAAATAATTGAGAAGCTGCACTTCATTAAAATTAAATTTTTCTAAAAAAAAAAAAAAAATTAAATTTTTCTGCTTTGTAAAGATATCATCAAGACAACAAAAAGACAAATATGGTACAGAATATTTACAAAATACATATCTGGTAAAGGAGTGTTACCCAAAATACACAAAGAAGTCTTAAGCTCAATGATAAGAAAACTATCTGGTTAGAAAATGACCCAAAGACCTTACCACACACCTCACCAAAGAAAATACATCATAGCAAATAAACATATGGGAAGATGCTCCACATCATATATCATCAGGGAAATGCAAATTAAAATAATGAGATACCACTATGCACATACTAGAATGGTCAAAATTCACTGACAAAACCAAATGCTGGTGAAGATGGGGGAAAACTTCCATTGCTGGTAGGAATGCAATGTGATGCAGGCATTTTGGAAGACAGTTTGGTGGCTTTTTACAAACCTCAAGATTTTCTTACCATATGATCCAGCATTTGTGCTCCTTGGTATTTACCCAAAGGAGTTAGAAACTTATGCCTACACAAAAACCTGTACATGAATGTTTACAGCAGCTTCACTTGCAATTGCCAAAACTTGGAAGCAACCAAAATTTGCTTCAGTAGGTGAATGGATAAATACACCACGGTATATCCAGACAGCAAAATATTCTTCAACACTTTAGAGAAAGGAGCTATCTAGCCATGAAAAGACATGGAGGAACTTTAAATATATATTACTAAGTAAAAGAAACCAATCTGAAAAGGTTACATACTATATGACTCCAACTATATGACATTCTGGAAAAGGCAAAACTATGGACACAGTAAAAAGATCAGAGGTTGCCAGGGACTGAGGGGAGAAGAAGGATAGATAGGCACAGCACATAGGATGCTGGGGGCAGTGAAAATCCTGTGTCTGATACTATAATGGTATATTCATGAAAGAACACATTTATGTTGTTCTCATTGTCACACTGGGCATTTTTTGAGAACTTTGTCATGATCCATGTTGGATCCCACTGTCCACTGAACATTGTGTGAGTCTTGTCTTTCCACAATCACCCTTTTATAGCTATTCCTTTTATTAATTGGTTTTCCTGTAAAAAGTGTTACCAAGTGTAAACCATCCATGTTGTAGCCACAAATGGAAATACAAACTACAAAATAAGTGAACCACCTTGTCATGATGTTTTGGAGCCTTAAGAACTGAAGGGCCAAATGGACTTCCTCATCTTCTTGATAAAATTACTCAAGATATGATGACTTCAGGGGCTCCTCAAATTGGCTTGATCTCCTTTGCATTTTACAGAGTTGTAGGAAATCCTAGGGATTATACATCATTTTCTTTCTAAACATGTCTTGACCTTGTATTTTCCTGGTTCTCCTCCTTCCTTTTTTTTTTTTTTTAAAGATTTATTTATTTATTCATGATAGACATAGAGAGAGAAAGAGGCAGAGACACAGGAGGAGGGAGAAGCAGGCTCCATGCACCGGGAGCCTGACGTGGGATTCGATCCCGGGTCTCCAGGATCGCGCCCTGGGCCAAAGGCAGGCGCCAAACCGCTGCGCCACCCAGGGATCCCTCCTCCTTCCTTTTTGATTTCTTCTCTGACCCATTTTGCTGCCTTTTTTTTCATTGTCCTGTGTTCCAACACCTAGTGTCTTTCAGGCTCTGGCCTCAGCAAGCAACTCTTCTTTTGGTTAATTATTTTAATAATAGTCTCATCTACTCCCTTGGAAGATGATTTCCAAAAATATGTCTTTACCTGTATCATCTCATGAGGAATCTGATGTCATATACATAGAGAATACCTCCTTTTGGTTATTAAACTTACATATGGCATGAAAGAAACATTTTAGGGGTGCCTAGGTGGCTTAGTGGTTGAGTGTCTGTTTTTGACTCAGGTCATGATCCTGGGGTCCTGGGATGAAGTCCTGCAGCAGGCTCCCTCTACCTATGTCTCTTCCTCTCTCTGTGTGTCTCTCATGAATAAATAAATAAAATATTTAAAAGAGAAAGATCCTTTTTAGCTTTAAAATGCCCCAAAGTCCTACTATTATAACACAAACTCCTATAACCAATAAACATTGGCCACTCTCCCAACTGTTTCATCAATAGAACTTTGTGTATGCTGTTCACCATATATGGACACTCTCATTTGTTTTCTTCTTCCAATTAGCCTATGCATTTATTAAGACGCAGCTCCAATCCTTCTCTCCCCTTAAAATCTAGTTCATAGTCTTTTCTCCCTTCTTTCAGCAAAGGTCCTTAGTACAATCAAGTTTATGGCTTCTTATTGTTCATTATACAATAGTTCTTTTCTGTGCAACTAGATAATAAACTATTCTGAGGACTCAAGCCTAAATCCTCAGTTTTATTTCCAAAGCACAACAGCCCATTGCTAAACCTATAATAGCAATGCAATAAATACCTGGTGATTGATTGACTTTAGGATTATGATATGAGTTTGGCAGTAAGAGAGACAGTCCCTGCCTTCATGTAGCTTACAATCTAGTCTGAAAAACACGTGCTAAAATAGCAATTATTACCAATAATTATTTAACTAGAGTTGCAGTTAATACTAAAATTGTCTCTGAGATCCAATTTTTGATCACTATGTCTCTCTTCAGTGAATTCTTCTGCTCCCTTCTAGATTTCAAGCTCAGATCAGTTTAAAAAATTGTTTCACTCCTCTGACTCTTAACTCTGTGGTCCTAAACTGGGATACTTTTGCCCCCAGGAGATATTTGGTTATGCCTAGAGATGTTTTTGGTTGTCATTTAGGGAGGAGAAGGGAGATATTACTGGCATCTAGTAGGTAGATGCCAGAGATACGGCTAAAGATTCTAGGCCTAGAAGGCTGCTGTGGCAAAGAATTGTCCAAGCTGAAACAACAATAATGCCAAAGGCTGAGAACTCCTGCTCAAACACTTTCTCTCTCCCAAATGCCTTCTGAGTAGTCTTCTTCTCAGCCCCCTTCCACGTGTTTCTTTTAATCCCTAGACATATACAATTATAATGACAAAGGTTTTTACAATAAGATCTCTTTTGTCTCCTACAGAAACTAATATTCATAGAATCTGTATATTACTTGTGAGAGTGGAGTGGAGTATTGTCATAGAAAAATAAATGTAAGTTGCTGTCTCCTACAGAAATGAGTTTATTTTGTCACTTTTAGCTTCCCATTGAAAAGAAGTAGTGTGTCAAAGCCTACTTATTATTCTCTACCCTTAAGACATGTTTCTATGATGCATCTGACAAATTATACTCAAATTTTCTTTAGATGTAATAACTGTACTAAATAAAGATGAAATCTGTTGTAAGAATCCCCTAAATGGTAAATTTAATCATGTAACTCATTAATTCTTCACCAAAAACCATTACATCAAAGCCATATGTATTTTTAAACTTTTCATTGATAACATCTAAAACAAATAAAAAACATCAAACCACGTGTGGCATCTTTAATAACACACAACGTTATTTGAAAGCACAATGGCTTCAAATACATTGGTATTAGTAGATCTGTTCTTTTATTTCAAGAAGCACGTATTAGTTTGAATTCTATTCAAATCTTAGAATATCCTAGTCCAAAATACATGCAACTAATATAGCAAACCAAGTTTAAATACTTAAGAAATCTCTGAAGAAAGTTCTACTTTGGAATATGTGTGAATCTCTGACAAAGGGTTCATCTCTTCATCCAGCACTGTGGTCTCCTTAGTGTTCCTTGAAATTTGCAGGGAAGCTCCTGTCTTAGAGCCTTCGTACCTTGTTCTCTCTCCCTGAAAACCCACAGAGCTCATCCTCTCACCTCCTTCAAATCTTTACACATCAATTTCTCAGGGGGTTGGTGGGGGGTGTTCCCTCACCCCCTCAATACTTTCTCCATTTCCTGCACTATTTTTCTCACCTGCACTTATCTCTTTCTAACATGACAAATATTTTACTTCTTTATTGTAGTAAGTATTCAATAAATGTGTGTTGTTCATTTAGTAAATAAAAAAGGAGGGAACGATGAGGATACCAGCAACATCCATTCTGCTGAAATGGATTTAGTAAGCATGGTCTGGCTCTGGAGTAATAATGCCATATTGGCTGCTTCTAACTCCAGTCCAAATCCAAGGTGGTGTGATTATGGAACCAAGGGTCCCAACAATACCTTTCTAATTCATCAGCTTCCTCACAGTGGCAGAGATTACTCTTTTTTAGAGGGTGGTTCTCAGTTGATATTCTGAGAGCCACTCCCAGAGACCCAGCTAAAGCCAACCCTTCTTCACAATCTTCTCATTCATCTTAGATTATCCAGATGTTTCCTATTATACACAACTGAGCCCTGACAAATATTATGTCCCCATTTTACAGTAAGAAAGCTGAAAATCAGTAACATTGAATGATAGGAATAAGTCACAATCAAGTTTATATCATCCCATAAACAAAATGAACATTTCTAGACTCCTTCTTTAATGACTCAGAATACTTAAAACTTACTCAGTCCCAGAAATTCCTCCTCAGAAACATCAATTTCTGGAACTGATGAACATATATTCTTTCCAGCCCAGCCCTCTGCCTAGAATAGTTTGCACCTGCTACTGATGCCTGTTAAGACTGCTCCCAAGAGGCAAGAATATTTTGCATCTCAGTATCTGAGTGTTTTACATAATGTACCCTGTATGATATTTTTGTGGAATTTTCAATATGTGTTGTACTGGGGAACTCAAATTAAGTCACAAAAATCAGCTTGGTTTGGTTACGAAACATCCGTTGTGGGTTTACAGTGCATATTATGGATTCAAATCTTCTTGCAACTAAAAATGGCTTGTTTTCCTTTTCTGATTACTCAGTTGATGACTTGTGTGATTTGGGACAATGAAAGACGGAGAATCTAGCTGTTGCTTCCTGTCTTTTGCACATTCTGTTGAACCAGCTAAACTGTTTTTGTGTCTAGTTATTTTTTGTGGCTATGTGGAGTATGCTTTTGAAACTGAAAACATTTTTGGAGAGAAAACCATCTCAGATAAAATATCATGGGGGAAAATCCTTTCCATAATTTATATAGTGTTATACAAACAAGTCAAGGAGGGGCTACTCCTCTGAAGAAACAAACTTGGTAAGAGGGAATTCCATAATATAAAAAGCAGATGAAGTAGAAGGTATCAGAGGATGAATAAAATCAACATATTTCTTCAGGGATACTTGAAACTTAGTAACAAAAGGTTATCAAATACCATGTGTTAACTATACTGCACTTTTAACACAGTTTTTTCTATTTACTGAGTTCTTTCATAAGTTTTTAACAATTGTTCCAAGAATTTACAGAAGGGATAAACAGCCCTTCTAAGGTTGTAAAATAGATAATAAGAAATCGTCATTAGTAAAAGTTATTAAGAGATATTCTGTTTTGCCATCAAAATCAACCATAAAGTACCTATTGCTCAAATAGAAATCCGGACTCTAGCAACAAAGAGAACACCTCTAAAAAATTGCACTTTCATTTATTTAGCATAACAGTTTATTAGGTTTAAAAGAGAGGAGATAGGAGGGAGAGAATAAAATCTGTGCTACCACCAACAGAAATTATATATATATATATAAATTATATATAAATATAATTTATATATAATATATATATACACATACTATTATTTGATATAGAGAAAGAGTGTTGTGAGAAGGGGAGGAGCAGAGAGAGAGAAACTTCAAGCAGACTCCCCACTGAGCACAGAGCCTGACTCCAGGCTCAATCTCACAACCCATGAGAACATGACCTCAGCCAAAACCAAGAGTCAGACTCTTCATGACCTCAGCCAAAACCAAGAGTCAGACTCTTAACTGACTGAGCCACCCAGGCACCCCAATAGAAATTATATTTTTAAAAAAGATTTTGTATTAGTGAATTGTATCACAAAAATGCATTACAAAAGAGCTATCCTTCAGGTGCCTGGGTGGCTCAGTTGATTAAGCAGCTGCCTTAGGCTCAGGTCATGATCTTGGGGTCTTAGGATTCAGCCTCATGTGGGGCTTCCTGCTCAGTGGGGAGTCTGCTTGTCCCCTGCTCCCTCTGCCCCTCCCCCTGCCTCATGCTCCCTCTCTCTCAAATAAATAAATAAAATCTAAAAATAAAATCAAAAAAGCTATCCTAAAAATATTATATACTAAGAATAAATAAATAAATAGGATAACTCCTAGAATGTACCAGGAAGACTCAAGTCAGAGGAATTGCCTCAAGTGTGTGGGGATTGGAGAAAGACCCTGCTATGCAAAGTCAACCATGTGTAGCGTAGAAAAGGAAACCCTAGGAAGGACAAGCCTCATAGTTGGATCTGTAGAAAGGGTCTTCTATGTACATTTTTTTTAAATCATTAAATTCCACAGCCTGACACATTGCCATATACATAATGGTTCAACAAAATATTTGCCAAACAGTTTGATACCAATGAGGTCTGTTGAGTACAGATGCACATGGCAACTCCTTTATTCTTCTTATCTTAAATGATGAAGTGATACCTAGAGCAATAGATACCATGTTCCAACCATGAAGCCACAAGCCAATATTTTAAGGATGAAAGAGCAGAAAGCTGTAAAAGATATGGTGTTTAAGGCTATCAAGGAGCTTCCTCCTCCAGATGTTTTGTTATGTGAAATAATTAAATGTCTTATTCTTTATTCTTGAGACCACTGTTATTTATTACTCACAGAAAAAAAAAATGGCAAGAATATACCTTAAGGAAAAAAAAAATGTGTTCTTAATTGATGAGTACCTAAAAGGAAAAATTTATCTTTTATCCTCAAAAATAGGCCTGGTGTGGTTTCAAGTCCTCTTTGCCACAACACTCTCAGACAAAACAAAACAATCATTTGCTTGATGATATCTGCAATTCTTCAATTAATAGAACACTTTATCTCAAACATGTGATACTGACTCATACTTAATTGTATAGCACCTGCTTTTGGCATTGCCTTTGGGTCTGCTCCAAAAGAGAATTTCCTGTTTTGGGAACTTTTGGCTCACAAATTCAGATAATGCTCAACATATCTATTTTTTAACTAGTACAGGTTTCCTGGTTCAGCTATTGCTAAACTTTTGTATTCAAATTAATCACACTGCTACCATGCATTGCACAAATAACCACCTCTGAATTTTTCCCTCGTCAACCATATTTTTTTCCTGGATTCTTCTCTCAAACAGTCACAAAACTCCATTTGTGCCAGATATCAATTATATTGTCAGTCAGCTCCAAATCCACCTTTCTTTGTCTTGCTTTGTGATACAGGAGCTGGACTATGTGAACATCTTCCCTTTGGCAGCTGGTGCAATGTTAGGTTTTGTCAGCAGGGGGCATAGAAGGGACATTGGTGGAGGAAGGGGTTGCTCTTCCCTGTTCTTGTATGGGTTTTTGCTCCCACAACTCTTAAAAGCAAGCAACCAATGGGACCCCTAGAAGTATTCATGCTCCAGGGAGCTTTGCCAGCACCATTGCAAAGTTTCACTAGTACCTCAGAGGGTAGCTTCCCATTGAGTTTCCCTAACATCCCAGAATGCTGATTACCAGCTGATTTCATTGGGACCTCAAAGGGTGGTTTCCAGTCAGCGATGACTGGAGACACTGCAGCAGATTTCTCTGCCATTAAGTAGGCCACAGCCACACCCTCTCCAACAGAGTCTGGGTGTCAGTGTTGTCCTCCTTTCTTTACATTCCATAGGAACTTATCCTCAACTGTAGAGGTAGAAGCTACTCCCTATATCTGCTATTCTTGTATTCTGAGTTCTTTTTATTGCTTAGTCCTGAATCCTCTGTTATTAGTTAACTATTAACCATTTAATTCCTTAGTAGTTAATTCCATGCTATACATTTGGTATTAGTTCATTACTAAATAGTAATTCTTTGTATTAAAATGTTCCACTTAAATTACTGAGTGATTTCTATTTCCTGGTTACACCCTTCCTGACACATCTCTAGATCATTCCTAGGAATTCTGCATGGGGCATCTTTATTTTACACAAATGTCAAGAGTCTATGGACTTCCAAATAGCAGTTGTAATTTCAGACCAAATTTCCAAGCCTGGTAATCCAGTACATTATATTTAATCTATATAGATTATTTTGCAGAGGCTTGGCAATAGGAAAGACTCAAAAACAATTTCAGTTGTGGTGGTCTTCCTTAAACCCATTAACATTCATTTTAACTGTGGCCCAAGACAATATTTCAAATGTCAGTCTGAGAATTGAATTGCACATCTAAATACTTCAATATTCGGGGAAATGTTTTGGTATTAGAAATGGACTCTACTATTGCCTACAACTCAAGAATTTGATATAATTATATTTCTGCTAATAATAAGCCTATAGGAAAACTACATATTTTTAATCTATACTTTCAACACACACTATTAAATATCGGAACATTTGAGATCCTTAGGATCTGCACTATCCTTTGTAAAGAATGACCAATCATAGAGAAAATATTTGCAAATCATGTATCTGATAAGGATCTATTATCCATAGTATGTTAAGAATTCATACAACTCAACAAAAAGACAACCCAATTAAAATGGACAAAGTATTGGAATAAACATCCTTCAAAGAAGATATACAAATGGACAACAAGCACATGAAAAAATGCTTTATGTCATTAGAAAAATATAAATGAAAATCATAATGAAATAACACTTCATATCCCCTCAGATAAATTTTTAAAAATGTAACATAAAATAACTAGTAGTGGTAAGAGTATAGAGAAATTGGAACTCTGATACATTGCTGGAATCTAAAATAGTGCAGACACTGGCAAAGAGTTTTGCTGTTCCTCAATAATTACCATGTGACTTAGCAATTCCACTCCTGGGCATATACCCTAAAGAACTGAAAACAAGTGTTCAAACAAATGTTTGTGCACAAATGTTCATAGCAACATTATTCACAATAGACAAAAGGTGGCATCAATCCAAATGTTTATCAACTTATGAATGTATAAACAAAATCTGGTATATCTGGAACATAGAAAGGAGTGAGGTACACACACAACAACATGGGTGAATCTAGAAAACATTATGCTAAGTTAGAGAATCAGGCAAAAAAATGTCACATGTTGTATAATTTCTTTTATATGAAATATCCAGACTAGGAAAATCTACCGCTTAGCAGTTTCCAGGGCTGGAGGGAAGAGAATATAGGAAGTGACTGCTGAATAGGTATGAGGTTCTCTTTTGGGGTGATGAGAATACTCTAGATAGTAGTGATGGTTGTACAATATTGCAGATTCCACAGAATTGTACACTACAAAATGGTTAAAGTAGTGAATTTTATATGTATTTTACCACAATATAAGGATATATTATGGAAGGGGAGAAATTGGAGGTGGAAAATATGAACAATTCTTTCAAGGAGTTTTGTTCTAAAGGGAAACTGAGAAATGGTACAGTAGCTGGAAGGGGATGTGAAGGAAAGAGTATGTTTTTAAAATATTGGAAATCTTGCTATCATATAACAATTATCAAATAGATGCTTGTTGAATGGATGATTAGATATTTGGTTATCAGACAGACATAGAGGGTGGTAGAGCTCACCTTGGGATGAAAACATGGAGATTGCCATTGACCTGCTACATCCCTGACAGATGAAATCATGACCCACCTTTGCCTCTGATATTCATGGCCTCACTGTGCTAAAGAAATGAATGATGGCAGTAGGGAAGCAACATAAGGCATAGAAAGCCATACAGACTAACTAATGCATTGCTTAAAATATCAAGTAGATTTCTCCTTCCCATAGTGAGACAGTGGATAAAGTGTCTATGCTAACAGCAAGGTATGTGAATGAGAAATCCTATGTCCAATTGATTGTGAATTAAAAAGATGAACAACTTGTCAAATTGGATGGATTTATTTATTTATTTATTTATTTATTTATTTATTTATATATTTATAAATGTACTTTGATAAATTCCAAATGGTCAATAGTAAATGATGGTTGAAAACATTCTCTGGATCTTTGGAAATTTGCTTATTTAAGGTTAAAATTATTCATGTCTCAATGTCATGTTTTATTTTTTTAATTTTCAGTATTTTAAACATATGCAAAGGTAAAAAGAGAATTAAAATGATCCTTTATATATACTTCACCCAAATTCAACAACTATGAACTCATAGCTAATCCTATTTTATTTATAATCCTACCCACTCCTCTTCATACTTCTTTTTTTTTTTTAAGATTTTAGCTATTTATTCGAGAGAGAGAGAGAGAGGCAGAGACACAGGCAGAGGGAGAAGCAGGCTCCATGCAGGGAGCCTGACGTGGGACTCAATCCCGGGTCCCCAGGATCACGCCCTGGGCTGAAGGCAGCAGTAAACCGCTGAGCCACCCAGGCTGCCCTCCTACTTTTTGGAAATTATTTTTTAATACCTGCCAAACTTAATATCATTTAACATGTAAATATTTTAGTATGGATCTCTAAAGGATAATGATGCTCTTTAAAAATATAGGCACATGTGGAATAATAAGATGGCAGCAGAGTAGGAGGACCCTAGACTCATCCTGTCCCATGAACACAACTAAATAACTATCAAATCATCCTAAATACCCCCAGAAATTGGCCTAAGACTGACAAAACAAACTCCACAAATAAAGGGAAAGAAGAGGCCACATCAAAGAAGTAAGGAGTACTGAAGTACTGTTTATGGGAGAAATAGATCACAGGGGCTGTGGAGGAAAGGGAGCCATGGCTGCGGGCAAGAGAGAATACACAAGAAAATGCACAAGGAAGACAGTTTCCAAAGCCATCAGCATGGACATTAAGAAGAACTGAATTTCAGGGAAATCCCTGGGTGGCTCAGAGGTTTAGTGCCTGCCTTCAGCCCAGGGTGTGATCCCCGCGTCCCGGGATCGAGTCCCACATCGGGCTCCCTGCATGGAGCCTGCTTCTCCCTCTGCCCGTGTCTCTGTCCCTCTCTCTCTCTCTCTCTCTCTGCTTCTCCCTCTGCCCGTGTCTCTGTCCCTCTCTCTCTCTCTCTCTCTCTCTCTCTGTCTCTGTCTGTCTCTCATGAATAAGTAATAAAATCTTAAAAAAAAAGAACTGAATTTCATGAGCTCTTAAAACCAGTGGACATAAAGCTGAGAGTTTTAAAGGTTATTGAGCTTGGCTGGTTAGAGCCACGATGGCACTGTCTTGCTCTAGAGAGAAGGCAGGCAAACAATCCTGGGGCAGACTGTGGAAAGCATGATCTGAAGAATGCCTGGGGCACACAGTGGGGAGATTATTCACTAGCCTAGAAGCGCCTCCCTGATAGGCATCTTCACGGAGAGCCTTTCTGGAAAAGAGGACCTGTCTGGTGCATTTCCCTCCTCCCCCTATCAGCATAAACACAGAACCCCCTATAGGAATCCCCTGACACTGGCTGTCTAACTTGCTTACACCAAGCCCCACCCCTCTACACTCTGGAGGGCTGCCCTTGTTAGTCAAACTTGCCTCAGTCCCAGCGTCCCAGTTCCCTCCCCTAGAAGACTAGTACCAACACCTACCCACGCTTGTGTCTCCTGACCAGAGAATTCTAGGGGGCCTAGACTCTGACGGAGTTGGTGTCAGGTATTATTTCACAAGCAGACTAGAGCACACCTAGTAAAAGTCTCCACATTCAAGCCAAAGACCAAACACTGCCCACAGCAGGCAAGGAGAGCCTTTGCAGATGACTGTCCTAAAGGATAGAGCAGCCAAAACACAGTAGTAGAGCACATGCAGCACACTGGAGACTCTCTGAAGTGCCAGACTCTGGGCACTACATGACCTTGTCTTCATATGGGCATTACTTTCAGAAGCAGGAGACATAACTAGCTTTTCTAACACAGAGAAGAAGGCAGACACTTAGACAAAATTCCAAGATGGAGGAATTTATTCCAAATGAAGGAACAACATAAAGGCCACAGCCAGAGAACTAAGCCAAACAGATAAAAGTAACATGACTGATGGAGAATCTAAACCAATAATCAAAAGGCAACTCACCAGGCTTGAGAAAAGAATAGAAGATATCAGTAAGACCCTTACAAGAGATAGAGGAGTTAAAGAAGAATCAATCAGAGATGAAGAATGCAATAAATCAGATTGGAAAAAGGCTTGATGCAATGAATACTGGGGCTGGAAAAAGCAAAGGAATGAATTAGTGATGTGGAAAATAAAATAATGGAAAATAATGAAGCTGAACAAAATAAAGAAAGAATTATGCAACATGAGAATAAACATAGGAAACTCAGTGACTCCATCGAATGTAATAATATTCATATTATTGGAATTACAGAAAAAGAGAGAGAGAGAGAAAGGGGAAAGAAAATCAATTTCAAGAAATATTAATAGAAAGTTTCCTTAAGCCAGGGAAGGACACAGATATCCAGATTCAGGAGGCACAAAGAACTCATATCAAAATCAACAAAAGCAGGCCAACACCAAGACATGTTGTAATTAAATTTGCAAAATATAGTGATAAAAAATCTTAAAAGCTGCAAGACAAAAGAAATCCTTCACTTACAAAGGAAAACTCATAAAGTTATCTGTTCTCAACAGATACTTGGCAAGCCAGAAGGGAGTGGCATAATATATTCAGAGTGGTGAATGGTAAAAATCTGCAGCCACTCTATCCAGTAAGGCTGTCATTCAGAATAGAAAAGTTAAAAGAGTTTCCCAGGCAAACAAAAACGAAAGGAGTTTGTGGCCACTAAATCAGCCCTGCAAGAAATATTAAAGGGGACTCTTTAACTGCAAAGGAGAGACCAAAAGTGACAAAGACAAGAGAAGATTGGAGAAAATCTCCAGAAACAACAAAACAAGTATTATATGGCAATAAATACATATCTATCAATAATTACGTTGAATGGAAAGTGACTAAATGCTCCAATCAAAGGACATAGGGTGTCAAAATGGATTTTAAAAACAAGGCCAATCTCTATGCTGATGCTGCCTACAACAGACTTGTTTTAGACTTAAAGATGCCTGCAGATTGAAAGTGAGGAGGTGGAAAAACATTTAGCACACCAATGGATGTCAGAAGAAAGTCTGAGTAGCAATACTTATATTGGACAAACTAGATTTTTTTGTTCTTGTGTTCTTGTGTTGTTTTTATCCTGCGGTGTGATACCAGGCTCATGGGATGATTTTAAATGTGTTCCATCTATGCCATTATTTTTAAGATTTTGATAAAGATTATCATTACTTTTTAAAATGTTTGGTAGAATTCACTACTTAAACCATGTGGTCTTGGGCTTCTCTGTGCGGGGAAATTTTTTATTCTTAATTCAACTTTCATTCTTATTATTGGTCTAAGAAAATTTCCTACTTCTTGGATTCAAGATTCATGATTCAATCTTGGAAACTTGTGCATTTTTAGAAATTATCTGGGTTTTTTCACTATCTGATTTATTAGCATATAGTTGTTTAATCTATCATACTATGTATTTGTGTGGTTACCTGTTGTATTATTTTCTCTTTCATTTCTTATTTTGGTTTTTGAGTCTTCTATTTTTTCTCTTAATGTAGTTAAAGCATTGCCAATTTTGTTTTTATTTTTGGAAAAATTTGTCATTACTTTCAATGTTATTGTTTATTCTGGTCTCTATTTTATTTGTTTCTGATTTTTCTTTGTTGTTTCCTTCCTCTACTAAATTTCAGCTAAGTTCCTTCATTTTCTAGTTCCTCGTAATATTGTTTATTTGATTTTTTTCTTAATATAAGAATTTATAGCATAAATGTTACTGTAACATGTGCTTTTGCAGATCCCATAGGTTTTGGAATATTGTGTTTTCTTTTTCTTTTGTTTTGAGACATATTTTGATTTGCCATTTGACTTCTGATTTGGCCCATTGCTTGTACAGTAGCGTGTTGTTTAATACTTACAAATTACATATTTAATGTTTACATTACAGATTGTCCAGATTTTATTGTTGATCTTAGTTTTGCACCACTGTGGTTGGAAAATGTACCTGGTATGATTCCAGTTTTCTTTAATTCATAATATTTTGTTATATCTCTTTTTATGTGATTTAAGCAGTGGATTCTTCTGTGTGTACTTGAAGAAAATGTGCATTCTATTTTTCTTGGATAGAATGTTTTATATATATCTTTTAGAACCATGTATTCTGAAGTATACTTCAAGTAAAAAATGTTCTTGTTGAAAAAAAGCAACCTTAACTGAGGTTAGTCATATCAGAGGGAAGGTGGGCAGGGGATGGATGAAATAGGTGAAGGGGATTAAGAGTATACTCCTCATGATGAGCCTTGAGTAATAATGTAGAGAGCTGTTGAATCACTAAATTATATACCTGAAGCTAAAATAACACTGTATTTTAATTACACTGGAATTAAAATGAAAAACTTTAAAATTTTTTTTAGTTTTTTAAAAAGTAAATGGACAGAAAAATATATACCATGCAAATAATGCCATAAGAAGAGCACAGTGGAATTAATAGCAGATAAAACAGAATTCAAGACAAAGATCATTATCAGTAATAAAGATATTTTACAATGCTAAAGGAATCTGTTTATTAGGAAGTGGTAACAGTTATAAATATGTATAAGCCTATTAACAGAGTTTTAAAATATATTTATTAAAAATTGATAGAAATAAAGGGAGATATAGTCAATTCCATAATGATAGTTTGAGATTTTTTTTAAATTAATTATTTGAGAGAGAGAGACCATGGGCAAGGTGAGAGGCAAAGGGAGGAGCAGGTTCCCTGCTGAGCAGGGAGCTCAATGGACTCCCATGGATCCTGGATCCTGGGACTCTAGGATCATGACCTGAGCCAAGGTAGAGGCTTACCTGATTGAGCCACCCAGGCACTCCTATACTTTTAGATTTTAACATGTCTTTCTTAGAAATTGATAGAACAACTAGATGAGGGAAAAAATCATTAAAGACAAAGTATCAGAACATTAAAAATAATAAAATAAAAATTTAAAATATAACCACGATACCATTTCACACCTAAAATAATTCTTTACTATCATCCTTTTTAAAAGATTTTCTTTCCTTTTCTTTCTTTCTTTCTTTCTTTCTTTCTTTCTTTCTTTCTTTCTTTCTTTCTTTCTTCTTTCTTTCTTTCTTCTTTCTTTCTTTCTTTCTTTCTTTCTTTCTTTCTTTCTTTCTTTTTAAAGATTTTATTATTTATTCATGAGACACAGAAAGAGAGAGGCAGAGACACAGGCAGGGGGAGAAGCAGGCTCATTACAGATGAGAAAACTGAGTCTCAGAGAAGTTGAGCAACTTGTTGAAAGTCACACAGCTACTAAATGGAAGAGCCATGATATCAACCCAGGTCTACCTGGTTCCAAAGCCTGTTCTGTGAAAAATCCTTGCTTCTTGATGTGGTCCACATACCAGCAGCCTCAGAATTACCTGGAACCTTCCCCCCAAAAAGCATGCAAACAAAAGTGGAGTTTTGGACCCCACCCCAAACTGTCAAATGCAAACCAGCAATTTCACAAGTTCCCAAGTGACAAGCCTATTAGTTGCACAAGCATCACTTTCTGCCATTCTTCATTGAATATATCTGACCTTACTGATAATAAATTATAAATAAATAAATAAATTATAAATGAATAAATAATAAATTGCCTTTGGGGCTCCTGCATGGCTCAGTGGTTAAGTGTCGGCTTTGGCTCAGGTCGTGATCCCGGGGTCCTGATTTCCGGTCCCACATCCGGCTCCACACAGGGAGCCTGCTTCTGCCTTTGCCTATGTCTCTGTCTCTCTCTCTCTGTGTCTCTCATGAATAAATAAAATCTTTTTTTAAAAAAAGTTTGCCTTTAGTCTTAGGGAAAGAATTTCAGTCTGTTATTTTTCAATGTGAGTTTATATAATAATATTAATTCCCACATAAGATTAGCGGATAGGGAAATAATTTCCAAATTTCCAAATAATTTCCAAATGGACACTGCATTACTTCAGGTCTGATTCTTTTCCCCTGACATATTAACTTTTTGCCTCCAACAAGTTAAAGCAAAGCACATTAACCGAGCTGAGCCCACGGAGGTCATGGAACTGTACATGATGCCCATTCACTTGGAGTCAGCCCTTGGCTCAGCTTAGCCACAAGCTGTGTCTCTGAAGCACGTACTGTTAGAGTTTCCTTTATGCCCCTGTCTCATAACACAGCAGCTTCTACCTTCCCTCACACCTCTTCCAACAAGTCACCCTCCCCTTCTTTGTAGGAAAAGTACCATATTTACTGTATGACTTCCTGATTAATGGTAATTTAACATGTCTGTTTTAAGTTTGCAAGGATTTTTCATCAAGGTGTTACCATATTTGTTGTATAGGATTTAAGAGATCTACCCAACCTCATTTTCTTCCAAATTGCCCTACTCTTTTTAGTAAGCCATTCTGAAAGGAACAAAATATATCGTGTTACAACAACAAAAATGCCTGCATTCTGCAATGACCAGAGGGGTTCAGAGGAAACACTATCCATCTGCTTTGGGATAAACACCCACTATTCTCAAAGGTGCAGCAGAATGCACAGAAGAAGAGATGATGGGCTTGAAAACAGAAGAAATGCATCAAAATAGTCACAAAACCTCCCAGTTAAAGAGTTTAAACTGCTCTCAGCATTGAGATGCAGTTAGCATGATGACATTTTCTGAGAGAAGTCTAAGTAATTAGCATAGAGACCCTGACCCAGCTTCTGCTTCAGCAGCATTTCCTGGTCTCAACCTCAGTCCTTGACAAACTGACAGTCCCACCTGGCCCACACACCTGCAGCATCCCTGGGCCTGCACTGGGCCCTTGTGATTCTTCTTTGCTGACACCTCTCTGCCTAAGCAGACCTTTAGTCCACCTGGAGAGATATTTACAGCTCCTCTCCAGAGCACTGACTCAAGCCCACATGCCCAGAGCTGAGCATGTGACTCTGAATGGGATCTACCATTTCTTTTTTAAAGATTTTATTTATTCATGAAAGAGAGACACACACACAGAGAGAGAAAGAGAGACAGAGAGACAGAAAGAGGCAGAGACACAGGCAGAGGGAGAAGCAGGCTCCATGCAGGGAGCCCGACAGGGGACTGGATCCCAGGATCACGCCCTGGGCCAAAGGCGGCGCTAAACTGCTGAGCCACCCAGGGATCCCCAGGATCTACCATTTCAATGGCTTATAAAACCCTTTCTCACACTCCATTACCAGTCATTTACTTAATATTTAAGCATATTGAAAATTGATACTTCAATGTTTTGTCCTTAATATATTTCTTACATAACTTTTTTGTCTGATTATAACATTTTTGACTAGGATTGTTGTCCTTAAAGTGAATTTCCTTTCTGATCAAAATATTACAGTCTCTTTTAGAGATAAAAAGGATATTATTGACAAGAAAAGCCAGAATCTACAATTGTTTTTTCAGTTGCTTTCTGTCCATTTCTCTGCCTAATTCCAAATCTTAAAGAGATTATTCACTCTTTCTGGATTTTCTGTAAAGAGGTTTAGAATTCTTATGCAACAAATATTTTATACTTTGATTTTTCTTTATTTAAATAAAAATTTTTAAAATTTTGGTGCAAGGAAATAAAAAAAACAAAATTTTGGTGCAAAATGTTCAATATTCATCCATTACTAACATTGAAATACTCCTGAAAATCTTATCCATTTGCCTTATTTCTCTCTTAATGTAATGCCTCCTACTTTATATATATATATACCCACACACAAATAATATATAATTAATTCTGCTTTTAAAATTTGGCAATTCAGAGGAACAGGTCTATAAAATTGTATGTAAATCTTAAATAGCTCTCTACTATCAGTTGGTCATCTTTCTCTGTAACAGTTTTTATTTCACCTTAAGTCTCAGTTGTGTATATATGCCTTTGTGAACTAAGAAAGAACACACCTGCTTTCATAAATATACTCAGGATGGTGGCAGCATCCAGTTCTTCAGTGATTGTCCCACATCACACACATTATCAACTAAGTAATCAGAGAAGAAAAGCCAACCATTTTCAACTAAAGGAAGATTGAAGCTGTAATTTAAATCAGTTCTGGGGATCCCTGGGTGGCTCAGTGGTTTAGCGTCTGCCATTGGCTCAGGATGTGATCCTGGAGTCCCGGGATCAAGTCTGACATCGGCCGCCCTGCATGGAGCCTGCTTCTCCCTCTGCCTGTCTCTCTCTCTCTCTCTCTCTCTGTCTCTCATGAATAAATAAAATCTTTAAAAATAAATAAATAAATCAGTCCTGCCGTGGTTTCAGTCAAAAAAATTCACTATTATTAAAATTAACATATGCAGATTAATCAAATAAGTTTTTCCAGGCAAAGGAGATGTTGACTGCAGCTAACTTCTGTGACAAGAAAAGCTAACTTGACATTTTAGTACAAGGAGATGAATGAATATGTTGATAGGATTAGACTTTGAGCCAGAACAGAACATATACCTTGTTTAGAAGAATCAAATCCAGCAGATTTAGGAGACTACGGCTGTATGTGAAGAAACTATATAAAAATCCACAAAAGGGAAGGTGGGCTTGGGTGTGGAGATCTAATGGATAAGAATAAAAATAGTTCAAGAGAAAAGAAGTGATAGTACCTTGGAAATTCAGTACTGGAGGGAGAGAGGGAGGGGAAGGAGACAGAGAACAAAAGGGGAGACAGAGAGACATTTTCAAATAAGGATTACAAAATGGGCATAGAACAAGTATAGTTAAGCGGGACATTTAGAGTATCCAGGTATTTTCAACGTTCTTAAAAGTTGAATATCTGATAAATATTTGCCATACCTTGCTGGCTATTTCATTTCTCAGAAAGTAGAAGGAACAAGAATAGTAGCCACAATTTACTGAGTAATTATAGTTCCAAGCATTAGGCTGAGTATTTTGTATATATGATCTCATTTAATTCTTTCAAAAATCATGAAAATTACTATCCCCATACAGGCAGTAACTGGCAGGCCATTTTGTAAAGCCCTGAAATTTTGAGTGAGGAGGGAATCTATTTTACAATAATCGCATTACCCTAAATAATACCGAGGATCAGGGAAGACTCACTTGAGGAAATGACTGTGGAACTAAGATGTGGAAGATTAAGAATTAGACCAAGGGAGGCAATGGAAATGCAAGACTGTTCTAAGCACAGGGAACATCCAGTACCAAAATCTTGAGGCAAGAGTGCTCATAGTGCATTCGATGATTTAAAAAGTGGAGTGACTGGAGTAGGGTAAGAAAGAGCAGGCAACAGAAGCAGCTGGAACAGGAGGCAGAGGCTACATCAGGTATTCTGGGTAATAGCCTAAAAGCTATGGAAGAGTTTTTAGAAGACGAAGGGAGTGATCAGACATGTCTTTTGCAAAGGTTCTTTAGGCTGCATTGCAGGGAATTGATGAACTGAAGGAAGACAAGAGTGAAAGTAGAGAGACCAGTTAAGACGGCCACTGGGAATACATACTTGATGGTGGGATAGACAGCAAACAAACACAACAAAACTAACCTTCATATAACCTTCCTCCATCTAGTCGGCCTCAGTGTATGGCTCCCCAGTCCAGTCTATCTAATCCTTGCAAGGAAGTCCCAAACCAGAGGAATCATCTTTGCAACTCCCTCTACCACAAACTCGTAAGGAATCTCTATTGGCTTTATTTCCTTAAAAAAAAAAAAAAAAAAAAACCACAAACGAGCACAAATTACACCTGGACATTTACTCTAGTCCTCTCCAATATGCCCGGATGGTCTTTCTAAAATGCAGGAGTCTCCCTTAGTGTCCAGACACATGACTTTCTTTTTCCTCCTCTATCCCTATCTTGATCTCTGCTGCCATGGGACTTTTGCACAGGCTGTTCTCTCTTCTTGGGCCTCCACCTCTATATCCCAGCTCCACTCCCAACCTCCCCACTTTTGGGTCTCCTGCATTTGGCTTTGTAATTGTTGGCACAAGTATTTCTAAAAATTCCGCTACACTGAAGGCTTCACGGAGGCAGGTGCTATGCCCTTCACATTCATCATTACGCCCCAGACCCTAGTTATCCCAATATGTGGTTCGGAGAAGACCATCTATAAATACACGTTGACTCAACGAACCCCTAGATTTTAGGGAGCTTGTTTAAGGCTTTTGTGTGACCTTCGTCGCTACGGAACCATTCAAATGAATTTCCGTGCCAAGGCAAACAAGACTGCACGACAGCAGCTCCCCCTGAAACCAGCGCAAGAATAAAGGTAAGGCGCCAGATGTGCACTGCGCATGCGCCGTCTGCCAGGTCCGCAAGGCTCCGGGACCCTCCGGCCAGAGGATCACCTTTGCGCTTGCTCATTCCCGGGCTGCACAGCCAGGGGGCGGGGCCTACAGGAAAGGAAATGGTCACTGCGCCTGCGCCGCTCCTGCTAGGGCTTGGGCTGGCTGCGCAGGCGCATAGGTCCCATTTTGACCGTAAACATCCTGCCGATTTGAACCGAGGATTTGGGCGGCAGGAAGAGCCGCGGCGTAACGGCAGCCATCTTGTTTGTTTGAGTGAATCGGAAAGGAGGCGGTGGCTGCGGCGGCGGCGGCGGGAGCTGCGCCGAAGCTACACCTCACAGGGGCTCCCCCCTTTCCCCGCCCCCTCCCCCGACCCTTTTCCCCTCCCCAGGCCGCCCAGCCCGCCCTGCACCCGGCGGAGAGCAAGGTAAGCTGCTCGGCCGGCCCCTCTTACCCTCCGGCTCCCTCCCCCTACCCCTTCCCTGCCGTCCGGCCGCCCGGGAGCGGGACCCGGGGGCGGGGGGCGGGGGCGGGCGGGGGAGAGGGCCCCGGCCGCGCCCCGGGACGGTGGCCGCGCTGCCACCCTGCGGGCCCCGGAGCGGCGGCGCCGCCCGCCCAGGCCGCTTGCCCCGGGCCCGCCCTCGGCCGGGACCCGCGCAGCCCGGGCCCGCAGCATCGCTGGGTCGGCGGCAGATGGCCCCGGTCGGTTCCGGGGCGGCAAAGCCGTTACTCCGCCAGCCCCGGGGGAGCCGCGTCTCGGGAAACTGGGCGGCGGAGGGAGAGGCGGAGGTTTGAACGAGCCCGCTCTGGGGCTGGGCCGCCTACTCGGGTAAAAATGGCTGTCGGGGGAGCCGCGGGGCGGGAGGCGGCGGCGGCGGCGGCGGGCGCGGGGCAGCGCGGGGACAGCTCGGGGGCAGCTCGGGGGGCCGCGGGCGTGCGGGCCTCGCTGCTGGCGGGCGCTCGGGCCGCGGCGGGCGGCAGGCCCCTCTCCCGGCGCCGCTGCTGCCTCTCCTCCCCACCCCCACTCCCCCCCCCTTTTTTTTTAAAGGAAAAATTTTACGTTGGGAATATTGCATATTGGACAGACCTATAGAAAACCGACCGACCAAGGGAAGTTGCTTCTGATTCTAAGGGAATTAGCATAATTGGTCCTCCCGTCCCGCCCCCCCTCTTCTCCCGGCTTTTCTAATGATTAGGGATATTGGGTGTTTGGATGCTGGTACAGAGACGCTTTCGGGAGGCGTGTGTTGCTGACAAATGCTTGATGTCTCCTTCTCGGGGAGGAGGGCTTCGCGAACGGTCCGCTGCGGCCGAGCGTCGCCCCACCAGGCGCCGTCGGCGGTGCTGCCGGACCTAGCGGCCTCCTTCGGCTTTGAAAGGAGGCGGCGCTGGAGGGTTCGCCTGCCCCCCCCCCCCCCCCCCCCGCCGCCCCGATTTGTCAGGCTGTCTTCAGCGTCCAAAAAAAACGCGCCCCGTGTTTTTGAGGGTTTTTTGGTAAAGGCCCGTGTTTATCGGCTCTCTTGTGCAATCGAAAGTTATAATATTCGCCCTCATAATGCTGTTTAGAATCATCACTGAATTCCAGGGAGGGGAGAAAAATTGTTATTTTCATAAAATGAATGTAAATGCCAGGGAGCTATGGGAGTCTGCAGAATCTTGCAGATGGGTTGGAGAGGCTTTCCTAAGTTGTAGAGTCGTTAATTTTTTTTTTTTTTTTTTAACGTTGGAGACGACTCATGGTTTTTAAAAAGACACTGATGAGGACATACACCATATCCAGTGATGACATTATGTAGCAGTTCGTAAACGGTCGAGGTGACAGCGGTGCGTAACTAATGGACGGAATGCTTTTCGTACAAAGTTAGGAGGATTCCATTGGTAGAGCGTATCCTAATTTACCGTGTTTGCTATTTATAAAGGCAACACCCGCTCTAGAATGGTTTACCACTTGAAGTGTGGTATATGTTTAAAGTATTCTTAAAGTTGATGGTTTCTTCTCTGATGAATTTCCATTCATTGAGACACGTATTCTGAGAACTTGTATCTTTTACAGTTTTGCGCAGAAGGGAGATTTCTAATATTTGAGAAATAAAGGTTCTGTTTGTTTAAACGTGACGTCAGGTGATTAGAGCATAATCGTAACTGGCTTGTGTGTATGCTCTGCTGTGAGATTTATTTCAAAGTTGCTGTTTACTTATAACTACAATGGGATTGTGTCAGTTTGCTGTTCCTCGTTCTGGTAATCCTGTTTGGTAAATATCCTCATTTTACAGGTGTGAAACCCAAGACTCAAATAATAAGTAACTTGTAGCCATTACAGAACAGCTAAGGAAGGAGCTGAATTTGAATCTCGGACCCCTGACCCTAAAACTCTTGTTCAAAGAATGTTAGTACCAAAAGGGTGGGGAGGGTGTGCAGGGTTGGAAATAACTTCTGTTCCTGCGACACTCTCCCAAGCCCCCAGAGATAGTTACTTTCTTACCTGAGTTAGGTATATTTTCCAAGGTCAGTAAATCGCTGAATTTCAACCTTTAGGTGCTTATAGTTTGTGAGAATGAACCACACAGAGTAAGCGCTCAAGTTGCTAGTTAATAGCAAAGCAGGATTGTGTCTTGACTTCCAATATAATAGTATTTACTTTGAATAGGTGATATATGTGTGTGTTCCAAGTTAAAGTCAAACAGTACAAAAAGGTAGATCTCACTTTCCCAGCAGACCCACTTCCAAAGGTCAGTGTCTCATTTTCATTTGTACAACAGAGATATTTTATGCAAATGCATTGAGTATATAGTATAGAAAGAGCCCTCTTTTTTTTTTTTTTTAATACATATATATATATGTCATTGTTTAAGGCCGCATGGGATTCTTTTATACGTATTTTGTTAAAAGTCACCAATTAGCAACCAGGTAGGGTTGTTTCTAATATTTTGTCATTAGAATTCATGCTGACAGGGCAACACGGTGTTGCAGTTAGAGGTGTGGGCTCTGAAATTCAAGTTCCCACTTGGATTAAATGCTAGTGAACTTTAGCACATTGTCCTCTCCTTTTCTCTGTTTTCCCATCTGTAAAATGGGCCAGCACTTTTCAGACAACTGTCCTGAAGAGGATGGACACAACATTCTTAGAGCTTAGTGAGGTTTTTAAGATTTTTGTTTTTATTAATATTATACATCTCCAAGTATATATGGCATTATTATTGGAAGTGCAGTTTCTGGTTTAAAAGTATGATTGTTTGAGATTTTCATAAGGTGTTGGCAGATTGCCCTTCAAAGAGGTCATACCAATTTACATACAACCATTGTCCTACCCAGCTTTCTAACAGATGAGTGAAATGTAATTAATGTTGTAAACACATTTACCTTTGGCTTTTGTTGAAAGATCATAAAGAAATTGCTGTTTTTTGCATTCCTAAATATGTTCTAAAATATTGATCTTTCTGCCATTTCACTTTAGACTAAAATTACTTTTTAGGATATGTTGGAAAAAGTTTGCTGCTTTAGAAAAAAAAATGAGAAATCATGAAATTGCTAAACTATGCTCTGGGACCAAATGCTGGCTTTATGCTAAGATGTTTTGCAAAGAATTAGCAGCTTTAGAATCTTCCAAATCTACAGAGATTAATCAGCCTTTTTTTTTTTTTAAGATTGGCTAAAGTATAGTAATACTAAGAAAAAAAACTGTCTAAAAGCAATGATTATACTTTCTCCTTATTTAGATATAAGCCAGTAGTTGATCCACCACTGTGCTTCAGGCTTCCTTTAGTTATTAGGGTGATTTCCTCTTGCTAATTGTTTCCCAGAATAATTTTAGCACCACTCTGCTTTAGTTACCCCATCCCATGCCAAGAAAGCATCTATTTAGGAATCTGCCTCATAGCTGGGATATTTTAGGCATGGTACTCTGACTAGGAGCTTAAGTCCAGGCCATGAGCTACTGACACCTGTTGAAAAGCACCAGTTTTAATTTCTAAAATCTCCAGAATATTTTACATGTGCCAATTATGAGATCACTTTGTGTATCTCTCTTTTTTTTTTTTTTTTTTTTAAGGATTTTCTTTCTGTATTTGACAGAGAGCACAAACTGAGGGAGCAGAGGGGGGGAGAAATGGGCTCCCCACTTAGCAAGGTGCCCAAGGTAATGAGGGGCTCCATCCCAAGACCCAAGATCCAGAGCTGCAGGGAGACACTTAACCGACTGAGCCACCTAAGTGGCTCATTTCTTTTATTTAAGAAGCACATTTCTTTATTCATTAAGCACCTATTTAGTAGTTGTCAAGGGATAGGCAGTATTCTAAGCTAAATATTAAGGAGATTTTTATTTGGAACACAACTGTCTTCTGCCGTGAAATTTGGGACTTCTTGTGTATGACAGTGACTGCATTTCTAACCACACACTGCCATATTGGCTTTCTACAAAATCCTGTAGACTTTATAGTGCTGTAGATGTGTTTTAATTTTCACACTAACACTTGAGCTTAAAGTAAAAGTACTGTTTTGCAACATAGACTCTTGGAATATGGGAAGCATATTTTGAACTATAAAATACTGCTGAGCAGGTTATAAGATAAGCTGGAGGTGTTATTATTTAATTCTTATACTTTAGAGTGTTTGACCTAAATTCCTCTAGTTTCATATTCCTAAGTTCTTTTCTTCACTTTACATTTGAGAGAAAATTCACAACATTGTGCATTTGATGAGGCCATTTTTTTTTTTTGAGACAATTTTCCTAGTGTATATTAATGATCCTCCTGGAATGTCTGGTTCAGCAAATGAGAATTTCAGGACCTTTTGCCATTAAGTGATGGAAAATGGAGAGGAGACAAATCTGACTGAATTTTGCACCACCCCCCTGTATCCTTTCAAACATTTTTGACAGGCATGAAATCTCTTGTCTGTAATATGTTTAATATATTCTGTACATCACTGGAAAGAATGGGCACAGTTTTTATTTCAAAGTACAGTAAGCAAAATTCTCATTTTAAAATTTACAGTCTCTTTTTAATTTACAAACATGAAAATTAGAGTTAACTTTGGGGTTTTTTTTTTAAGCTAGTTCAAAAGAAATTTTATATTCCTACTAGCAGTTTGTAAGAGAGAAAGCTTCTGTATATCCTCCTGGACTTCGGTGTTGCCATTATTTTTTATTTTAGGTCCTGCAATAGATGTGCAGTGATCTCTCATGGGTCTAAATTTTTTTTTTAAATTTTTATTTATTTGTGATAGTCACAGAGAGAGAGAATGAGGCAGAGACACAGGCAGAGGGAGAAGCAGGCTCCATGCACCGGGAGCCCGACGTGGGATTCGATCCTGGGTCTCCAGGATCGCGCCCTGGGCCAAAGGCAGGCGCCAAACCGCTGCGCCACCCAGGGATCCCAATTTTTTTTAAATTTTTTTTAAATTCTCATGGGTCTAAATTTGCTCTTAATGACTGGTGATGGTGAGCATCTTCTCATTCTTATTTGCCTTTGGTATGTCCTTTTCTTTGAAATTTTTCTGCATTTCTTTTGCCCATTTTCTAATTAGATTTTTTTTTTCTTGAGTTTTTAGAGTTTTTTATTCTGGACCCAGGTCAGATATTTCATTTTCAATTTTTTTTTCCTATTTTGTGATGTATTTTTACATTCTCACTGAGCTCTTTAATAGAACACAATTTCTTAATTTGATAAAGGCCAATTTATTGGGTTTTTTTTTTTTTTTTTGCTTTATGGGACAGGTTTTGTGTTCTGTCTAAAAACTCTTACTAAGCTTTAGGTACCAAAGGGTTTTTTGTCTGTTTTTTTCTAAAACTTTTATACTTTTACATTTAAGTCTGTAATTTAAAAAAGAAAGTTTGGGATTTATTTATTTATTTATTTTGAACTACTTTTATATAATGTGTGAGGTTTGAATCAAGGTTCCCCCCCTCTCCCCTCCCCCCGTGGATGTTATCCACTCAGCCAAGCACTTTTTTTTTTTTTTTTTTTTCCCCCCATAAACAGAGACAGAGGCAGAGACATAGGCAGAGGGAGAGGCAGGCTTGCTATAGGGAGCCTGATGTGAGAGACTCGATCCCAGGATCATGGGATTACCACCTGAGCCAAAGGCAGACAGATGCTCAACCACTGAGCCACCCAGGTGCCCCACCCAAGCACCATTTGTTTAAAAGACTATCTTTTCCTCTTTGTCAAGCTGCTTCATCTTTGTGAAAAATCAGTTGGACTTATTTATGTAGATTTCTGGGTTCTCTGTCCTGTTTTATTGATCTCTGTGTTTTTCTCTCTGCCAAACAATGTTGACTTTTGTAACTATGTAAATCTTGAAATTAGTTAGACAAGTTCATCCCTCTGTGATTTTTTAAAAAGAAATAGTTTTAGCTATTCTCATTCCTTTGCCTTTCCATATAAATTTTATGAAATTGTCAGTGGCTATAAAGAAAACTCACTAGGATTTTGATAGATGTAATGTTAAAGTTTCTTTTAAAACTAAACATACACTTACTGTGCTACCCAGCAGTCATACGTCAGGACATTTGTCCCAGAGAAATGAAAACTTCACCTAAGTCTGCATACATAGATATTTATAGCTGCTTTATTTTAGATAACCTCCAACTGGAAACAACCAAATATCCTTCAGTAGGTGATTGACAAAGCAAATAGTGGGATATCCATTTCATGCAGTGCTACTCAGTGATAAAAAGGAACATATATACTGTTAATAAATGCAACGACTTGGGTGGATCTCAAAGAGTGTCAGCAGAATCCAAAAGGTCATATGCTGTGTGATTCCATTTATATAATGTTCTCAAAGTGACAAAATTATATGAAGAACAGAGTGGTGGTTGGGGCTTAAGAATGGTAGAGAGGAAGGAATGGGTGTGACAAAAAGGATAGGAAAGGAGGGAGAGTTTTGTGTTAATGAACTAATTTTGCATTTTATTCTCACACAGTGGAGGTTACATAAATCTGCACATGTGATAAAATGACAGAATTATACATACACATTGCACCATTGTCACTGCCCTGGTTTGGCACTATATATGTAAAATGTCATCATGGGGCAAACTGGTTAAAGAGTAAATGGGACCTCTCTGTACTATTTCTGGGACTCCTGTGAATCTATAATTATTTCCAGATCAAAGATGTTTTAAAAATGTTTGAGTACTTTTCATGTGCTACTGGTGTTCCTTAGTTTATTTCTGTAAAAACGTTACATCTTATTCCAGTGATGGGGCATCTTAGAAAGAAATTTATCTGGCAAAATAGACTTTTTAAGTCTTCTGTGAAAGAGGGAAGATAAGGGAACTATCAACACAAGAAATCTAGGAAACATGCACAGTTAGTATACTCTCCAAGCTGGAGTTTTTAGGCTGCCTTTTATTCTTCTTCTTCTTCTTCTTCTTCTTCTTATTATTATTATTATTATATGTATTAATACATAGCTTGCTGAAAGAAAAATATGAATAACCCCTGCTTTTCTACTAAGACTAATTCAGTCGTAAGATAAGTGTTACACTATCATTTTTCTGAATTTAGTGTTTTAGTTATAACTGGGCATGTGCTTTTAACTTCCTGAGTTGGTAAAACCATATACATAATAGTTTTTAAGCCTCAGCTTTTCTAAACTACTCACCTGTAAAATGGGACCAACCCACCTGCTTATCTTTATTTGGTACCTACAGTATGAAATATTTATTATATCACAGTGCTTGTTATGAGGTAGCAGTTATTATATCAATCTAGTGGAGTATCAATTATTAATGAGGTTCTAAAAATAGAAATTTGGGTATTGATTAATATCTGTGCCTGAATGTTTTTTCTTCTTGGACATACTTTTCTTGCCATAAAGAATATATTTATGTAGCTTTTGGACAGAGGCAGACTCCACAGTCAGTAATCAGGACAGGATGAAATATGCACATTTGATAGAACTTCAGAATGAACAAGAGTTTCTTTGGTGACAACTTAAAAAAAAAAAACTGGTACTTTTGTTTGGAGTATGAAAGTGATTTGACTCTTTTGTTCCTTTCCCCCTTCAGCTCTTAATTTTTTTGGGTTCTTGCCCTCTCAAAACTAAGCAATAGGTGGTTTTTTGTTTTTGTTTTTGTTTTTTAAGATTGTATTTATTTGTTCATGAGAGAGAGAGAGAGAGGCAGAGACACAGGCAGAAGGAGAAGCAGGCTCCATGCCGGGAGCCTGACGCAGGACTCGATCCCGGGACCCCAGGATCACACCCTGGGCCAAAGGCAGGTGCTGAACTGCTGAGCCACCCAGGGATCCCCAATAGGTGGTTTTTTTAAATGAGTATTGTACCTAACTCAAACCTTTCATAGTTCTCATATTAAAAAGAATTGGAAACTATTTTATTTTCAGATTTCTTATATGTATTGATAAGTCTTTGTTTTCATATGGTGTTTATATTAACTTTTTTTCCTTTTCAGTTTTCCTCCTGTTTCATAATCAGCCGGAACAATGTTCTACGCACATTTTGTCCTCAGTAAGAGAGGGCCTCTGGCCAAAATTTGGCTAGCGGCCCACTGGGATAAGAAGCTAACCAAAGCCCATGTGTTTGAGTGTAATTTAGAGAGCAGTGTGGAGAGTATCATCTCACCAAAGGTATGATTGATGTTGATATTTTTATTCACCTTGTCAATTGTTTATTGATATGTAAGATAGATTTCTGTGAAACACCTTTTTAGGTTGGCATCTCTGTATATTGGAGGCAAAGAAATGTTTATAGTATTCCCTTTAAAAAGTTCTCCGAGTGCACAGATATTTTCTTTGCCTATTTCCATGGTAGATAAATATGACGTCAAGCAGTACCCAAATATTTTATATTTTTCTTTCTAGATGTTTTTGTACTTAAATATGTATATAGATGTTACTAATTTGAGAATTTACAAAATAATCAAAAAGACCATCCATTAATTAGGAAATGTTACAGGGATCAGATCTAATTATCTTACCCACAGTGTCCATAACACTTGTTCCTCCTCAGCTCTATGGGCCTACTTGCTGTTTCTTGATATCCAGCTTCTTCCTGTCTCAAAACTTATACTTGCTATGTTCTTTCCTAAATAGTTAATTACTCTGTTTTCCACTAGAATGGAAGCCTCATGAATATCCTTACCTTACCTACTTTGTTGACTGATCTGTGCTGAGAGGATCTTTTATTGACATCCTCCAGAACTGTTCTGTGAAGCAGTGGTTTTCACCCTTGAATTTCACAAATAGTGTAACTGGAAATAATCCAGTGTTTTTTTTGTTGCCAAGAAAGTACTTTTAGAACATGCAGACACAATTAAATCTATTGACATCATTAGCACTTCATTTAAAAACAGATATGTTGACTTCAAAAAATATATACAGACTGATCTCAGAGGAAAAGTCCTTAAATACGATTTTTATGTATACATGCATATCGTGCCTATTTTAAAGGTCTTTTCCTGGACCTTGTATTAACATATACATGCGTCCATTGTCCTATTGAGAAAACATTCCAGATCACAGCTGTCTGGACCAGCGTTGGGAGCTACTCTTAGAACTGGCAGTTTGGATGGTGCTGGCTGCCATAACATGTTAAATAAGAGTAGTTCTTTATTGCTGAAAGAGCAGGAGGATCTCAAAGGAATAAAGCTGGGATATAGAAAAGACTTATTTAGAAAAATAGTGTGGGAAAAGAAGTTACAGGTGAAAACGTGAAAATTTGTATTTGTAATTAGCTAATTATAAAGCTTCCATCTGTCTATGGAATTTAGGCTGGTTTTAGAACTATAGTAGGTGGAGTTTATTGCTATAAAGGACATTTCTGTCATGTTATATCTCAGACAATATTAAAATGAAAACTTTACAAGCAGAAAAATAGGTGATCTTTAGTCTTACCATGTAGAGAAACCTTTTAGTGTTTTGGTATGCCTTCTAAAATGTGCGCATGTTCTTTACACAGTTTTTCACCTTACTGTATGTATACACAGCTTTATTACATGTTTTGTAACATAGGCTGCATTCAGAAAAAGCTCTGTTCATAGCTTTATCATTTTTAATGTTGCATTATACACTGTTACAGCCTCTTATCCACAGAATTTAAATACAAAAAAATGGGAACAGACTTGACAGAAATTGAAGTGAAGCCACTTGTGTATTCATATATTCAGTGTAGAATCCCTAACATGTAGGATTATTGGAAAGTGCTCTAAATAGATGTTGCTGGGAATATCTTTATATGTATCTCATGCTCTGCATTATCTTTATGATCAAAAAAACCTCTGAATTCCAAAACATATTTGGCCCCTAGGATTTAAGTTAAAGGATTATGGACCTCTAATTCATTGTTGTGATTGTACATGATTTATTTTACCAGTCTCTTTTTTGGGTAGTCTATATTTTTTCCTAATTTCTTGAATTTTAATTCCTCTGGTCTTGTACAGTGCAACCATTAAATTATCCAAAGATTTCTCTAGGTAGTAGGACTACAGGTTTATTTTCCTCTTTCATTTTTTTTTAAACTATTGAATAAACAAACACTGCTTGCAAAATCTTTTGTTCACATCTGTGTCTTTTTTTTTTTTTTTGACTCCAAGTTAATTTTTATGTGATGTTAGAATATGTCAAAACCAGTATTACATAGAGAAGCTTCGTGTTCAGTGGTCTTTTGTTCATATCTGTAAGTTTTTCCTTAATGTTAATGTTTAGGAATATAATTGTTGGGCCAGGTGTGATAATAGAGATTTCTGATATGCATTATAATTTGGCTCTGTGGGGAGATAGTGCCAGTTTGCTCTGCTGGTTGAATTGTATGAGAATATGATATTTTCTACTTTTTATAGATAGGCTTACTGAGTTAAATGAATGGAAAGAAGTTGAGCTCTTTTTTTGAAATTAGTATGTGTGACTAATCTTTAACACCCATTAATATTGAGGGTGATTTGGCTTAAAAGGATGACAAATTTTTTAATAGTATGTACAGAGTACTTCGTACTCTGTTAGGGGTGCTATAAAAGAGTACAAGACAATCTTATATATGAAGGTGTCTACCAGTAGCCACAAAGCAAGGCATATGGTTCAGGAATAATATCAAAAACTGTGACGAATGTGTGAGAGAGAGAATAACTTAACCATTTCTATGTAGGTTATTTGATTGATCCTGTTTTATTTTGATAGACTATAAAGATATTTCCACAGAGTAAACTGACCTGAATATTTCTAAGGTTTGCTCTTGCTGTGTGGTTCTCATTAGGGATGAATGTTGGGTTAGTTGTTTAGAACTAGTGTCAGACATATAGCTCAGTTGCAACTCTGTGCCTTCTGCCCCTCCTAACCCCAACCCTCTGTTGGAACAGCCATAGGTAACCTCTGTAGAGTTTTCTCTGGATATATTATAACCTGTGTTCCTTACAACACCGACACTCATAACACACTAGATCCCATATAAGCGTTGATTGAGATCTACCTTGAAAAAAAAACAGGATGAGGGAGTATATTTTGTTGTGAAGAAAGATGATTATCCTTGATCAGTTAGTTTGCCTTCCAGTCAGCTGATAAAACTAAGTGAAAAATGGCTTAATGGAAAATTAACAGTCTTACTTAACCAGAAGTTTAGAAAAAAGGAAGATTTAGGATTAGTTGAGCAGTTCGATGGTGTCATTCATCTAAGGACTCACTGTTTTTTTTGTTTTTGTTTTTTAAGATTTAATTATTTTTAGAGAGAGGGTGGGGGTAGAGGAAGAGGGAAAGAGAGTCCTAAGCCAGCTTTGCACTGAGCATGGAGCCTTCCCACAGGGCTTGATCTCACAGCCCTGGGATCATGATCTGAGCTGAAACCAAGAATTAGAATGCTCAACCAGCTGACCCACCTAGGCACCCCAGGACTCCTCAATCTTGTGTTGGCTTCTTGTCCTTACACTCACGGCCTGTGACTACAAGCAGCTCCAAACCCCAACCTGCACACAACACAAGAAGGGAGAAGAAAGAGGCAGACATTCTCCTTGTACTGGGAACATCATTCTCAGAACTGACCTACTTCATGCTTCTTTTTTGTTGGTTGAGCTGGGTTATATGCCCATTCAAGAAGCATTAGTAAGGAAGAATGAGACAGCTCTTCAAGGCTGGGGACAGTCACTTCTCAAACAAAATCAGAGTTCACTTAGCCAGCAAAGAGCAATGGCTCTGGATTAGGCAACCAAAAATGCTCCATATTCCTTAAAGTACTTATGACAACAATTTCTGGAATGCCTTAGTACCTGCTTCATAGCTGCCTTCTTATCTGTGTTAACTGATGAATTACTGACAATCTGTTCTTTGTGACTACTCAGGATTTACTACAGGTAAAGGCATAAATAAAGTAAAATAGAAGTGATTATAAGGTAACTTCATTTTTTTTTTGTATTTTTTTAATTGGAGTTTGATTTGCCAACATATAACACCCATTGCTCATCCCGTCAAGTGCCCCCCTCAGTGCCCATCACCCAGTCACCCCATCCCCCTGCCCGCCGCCCCTTCTACTACCCCTTGTTGGTTTCCCAGAGTTAAGAGTATGTCATGTTCTGTCTCCCTCTCTGATATCTCCCACTCATTTACTCTCCTTTTCCCTTTAAACCCTTTGACTATTTTTTATATTCCCTGAATGAATGAAACCATATAATGTTTGTCCTTCTCTAGTTGACTTACTTCACTCAGCATGATACCCTCCAGTTCTATCCATGGTGAAGCAAATGGTGGGTATTTGTCGTTTCTAATGGCTGAGTAATATTCCATTGTATACATAGACCACAGCTTCTTTTATCCATTCATCTTTTGATGGATACCAAGGCTCCTTCCATAGTTTGGCTCTTGTGGACATTGCTGCTATAAACATCGGGGTGCAGGTGTCCTGGCATTTCACTGCATCTGTATCTTTGAGGTAAATCCCCAGCAGTGCAATCGCTAGGTCGTAGGACAGTTCTATTTTTTAACTCTTTGAGGAACCTCCACACAGTTTTCCAGAGTGGCTGTACCAGTTCACATTCCCACCAACAGTGCAAGAGGGTTCCCTTTTCTCCACATCCTCTCCAACATTTGTTGTTTCCTGTCTTGTTAATTCTCCCCATTCTCACTGGTGTGAGGTGGTATCTCATTGTGGTTTTGATTTGTATTTCCCTGATGGCCTGTGATGTGGAGCATTTTCTCATGTGCTTGTTGGCCATGTCTGTGTCTTCCTTGGTGAAATTTCTGTTCATGTCTTTTCCCATTTCATGATTGGATTGTTTGTTTCTTTGCTGTTGGGTTTCATAAGTTCTTTTTTTTTTTTTTTTAAGATTTTATTTATTTATTTATGATAGTCACAGAGAGAGAGAGAGGCAGAGACACAGGCAGAGGGAGAAGCAGGCTCCATGCAGGGAGCCCGACGTGGGATTCGATCCCGGGTCTCCAGGATCACGCCCTGGGCCAAAAGCAGGCGCCAAACCGCTGCGCCACCCAGGGATCCCTCATAAGTTCTTTATAGATCTTGGATACTAGCCCTTTATCTGATACGTCATTTGCAAATACCTTCTCCCATTCTGTAGGTTGTCTTAGTTTTGTTGACTGTTTCTTTTGCTGTGCAAAAGTTTTTTATCTTAATGAAGCCCCAATAGTTCATTTTTGCTTTTGTTTCCCTTGCCTTCAAAGATGTATCTTGCAAGAAGTTGCTGTGGCCAAGTTCAAAAAGGGTGTTGCCTGTGTTCTCTAGGATTTTGATGGATTCTTGTCTCACATTTAGATCTTTCATCCATTTGAGTTTATCTTTGTGTATGGTGTAAGAGAATGGCCATGTTTCATTCTTCTGCACGTGGCTGTCCAATGTTCCCAGCACCATTTATTGAAGAGACTGTACTTTTTGCAGTGGATATTCTTTCCTGCTTTGTCAAATATTAGTTGACCACAGAGTTGAGGGCCCATTTCTGGGTTCTCTATTCTGTTCCATTGATCTATGTGTCTGTTTTTGTGCCAGTACCACACTGTCTTGATGACCACAGCTTTGTAGTACCACCTGAAATCTGGCATTGTGATGCCCCCGGCTCTGGTTTTCTTTTTCAATATTCCCCTGGCTATTTGGGGTCTTTGCTGATTCCACACAAATCTTAAGATGATTTGTTCCAACTCTCTGAAGAAAGTCCATGGTATTTTGATAGGGATTGCATTAAACGTGTAAATTGCCCTGGGTAGCATTGACATTTTCACAATATTAACTCTTCCAATCCATGAGCATGGAATATTTTTCCATCTCTTTGTGTCTTCCTCAATTTCTTTCAGAAGTGTTCTGTAGTTTTTAGGGTATAGATCCTTTACCTCTTTGGTGAGGCTTATTCCTAGGTATCTTATGCTTTTGGGTGCAATTGTAAATGGGATTGATTCCTTAATTTCTCTTTCTTCAGTCTCATTGTTAGTGTATAGAAATGCCACTGATTTCTGGGCATTGATTTTGTGTCCTTCCACTCTGCCGAATTGCTGTATGACTTCTAGCAATCTTGAGGTTTTCTATGTACAGTATCATGTCTTCTGCAAAGAGGGAGAGTTTGACTTCTTTGCCAATTTGAATGCCTTTCATTTCTTTTTGTTGCCTGATTGCTGAGGCTAGGACTTCTAGTACTATGTTGAATAGCATTGGTAAGAGTGGACGTTCGTGTCGTGTTCCTGCTCTTATGGGAAAGGCTCCCAGTGTTGCCTCATTGATAATGATACTTGCTTTGAGCTTTACATAGATGGCTTTTAAGATGCTGAGGAATGTTCTCTCTCTCCCTATACTCTGAAGAGTTTTGATCAGGAATGGATGCTGTATTTTGTCAAATGCTTTCTCTGCATCTACTGAGAGGATCATATGGTTCTTGTTTTTTCTCTTGTTGATATGATCTATCACGTTGATTGTTTTACGAATGTTGAACTCCCCATGCATCCCAGAGATAAATCCCACTTGGTCATGGTGAATAATCTTTGTAATGTACTGTTGGATTCTGTTGGCTAGTATCTTGCTGAGAATTTTTGCATCCGTGTTCATCAGGGATATTGATCTGTAATTCTCCTTTTTGGTGGGGTCTTTGTCTGGTTTTGGAATTAAGGTGATGCTGGCCTCATAAAACGAGTTTAGAAGTATTCCATCCTATAAGATAACTTCAAATAAATGATCAAAAGTATAAAGAGATAAAAGCCGCCTATAAATTGCACAAAATACAAGCTTCACAGTATGATTATCTCTAAAACCAAAATATTAACTTTATAAATTAGATTAATATTCATGTTTTATTCATAGGTGAAGATGGCACTACGAACATCAGGACATCTCTTACTGGGAGTAGTTCGAATCTATCACAGAAAAGCCAAATACCTCCTTGCAGACTGTAATGAAGCATTCATTAAGATAAAGATGGCTTTTCGGCCAGGTATTGTTGACTTTTTTTTTTTTTTTTTTTTAAACCTTGGAAGTTCTGTAGTGTGAAAAACTGCAAAACATACACTTGTTTTAATTGTAGTACAAGGAACCCTTCAAAAATAGGGCAACACTTGGAGAAGCAGCAGTTCAAGGGAAGAAATCCATGTCTCATGCATTTGGAATTATAACAATCACTCTTCTTTTTAACCTTTTTTCATCAGCTTTTGTAGAACTAAGAGTTAAAATGTTGAAAGCTTATAAATAATAATAAATAGACAGGAAAAATGTTGAAAGCTAATTGTTACATGATTTTTTTAAAAAAATATAGCTCAGAAAAGAAAATCTTAGGATTTAAAAGTGTTTTTCTTGAATAATTTTAGCATATTCTTAAAATTCACTTTTAACTTGAGGCTTTTATTAAATGTTCTCTGTAGTTTTTTATGTTTTATCTAATGATTGGTTCTAAAACTAGACTTTAACAACCAAATTTCCATCTCCATAGATGATAACTAGGGCATTTATCTGAATTCATGTATTGTCTTACAATTTTTTAAAGCACTGATGACATTTTAATGTAATTAAAATAAAGCATAAGAGAGATGGCCTTACACAGTAGTTTCTGCTGAGGTTATATGTTAGCACTTTATTTTAATATATGAATAGTGAAGTTTTTTAGATCTAATTTTTGTTTAAAAGTAAGGTATTCATACAGATGGCTAAGGAGACACATGAAAAGAAGCTTAATATCACTCATCAGGGAAATACAGATCAAAACTACAATGAGATATCACATCACATCTGTCAGAATGGCTAAAATCAACAGTATGGGAAACAACAGATACTGACAAGGATGCAGAGAAAGGTGAACCCTCTTGCACTGTTGGTAGGAATGCAAACTGGTGTAGCCATTCTGAAAAACAATATGGAGGTTCCTCAAAAAGTTAAAAATAGAACTATCTTATGATCCAGCAATTGTACGACTTGCTATTTACCTAAAGAATACAAGAATACTAATTTAAAGGGCTCGATGCACCCCGGTGTTTTAGCAGCATTATCTACAATAGCCAAACATGGAAAGAGAGCCCAGATGTCCGTTGACTGATGAATGGATAAAGAAGTGGGTGTGTGTGTGTATACGTGCACAACGAAATACTCTTCAGCCATCAAAAAGAATGAAATCTTGCCATTTGCAATGATCTGGATGGAGCTAGAGTGTTAGCTAGCTTATGCTAAGCGAAATAAGTCAGGAAAAGGCAAATACCATGATTTCACTTATGTGGAATTCAAGAAATAAAACAGCTGAAGAAAGGGGAAAGGTAAAAAAAAGAGGAGAATGCAAACCATAAGAAACTCAGCTATAGAAAACAGGCTTCCTGGATGGGAGGTGGGTGTGAGGGGGAGGGCTAAATGGGAGGTTGGTATTACGGAGGACACTTGTTAGATATAAGTGTTATATATAGGTGATGAATCACTAAATTCTCCTGAAACTAATATTACACTATGTGTTCACTAACTGGAATTTATATAAAAATCTAAAAACCAAAGATGTTTAGGCAGAGCCTATGATACTTGAATGATTTCTAACATGGTGGATACTAATTGTATTTTGCTTAAATAATCATGCTTTTTGTTTAATTTTATCTTTTAAAGCAATGCATTTTTAGTTTAGACCACTTGAAGAATATAGAAAAAAATTAAAACACTATAATCATACTTAGCCTAAAATAGTCAATTCCTCAACAGTTAAGGTGCTCCTTTGCAGTTATTCCTCACAAATTTCTTGTTGAGAAAACTGTTATTAACACTTAGTCCTTTTAAGGATATCACTTTAATGCATAGGTAGTGCCTTGACTTTGCTTTTGGAAAGCAAGTAGTTTGGCTTATTATAGAAAAATAAAAGTATTGTGCCTTGGTGGTACTTTGCATAGGCTAACGATCTTTCTAGACTATAACCTTAGGAAATTATACTGACTTTATCTTCCTTTGATCTTTAGATAATTTGTGGTATAACCGGGCCTTGAAATTTACCATTTCTTTTCCAGGTGTTGTTGACCTGCCTGAGGAAAATCGAGAAGCTGCTTACAATGCTATTACCTTACCTGAAGAATTTCATGACTTTGATCAGCCACTTCCTGACTTAGAGTATGTCCCTCCTCCCCCCCCCCCCTTTTTTTAAAGGTTTTATTTATTTATTCATGAGAGGCAGAAGGAGAAGCAGGCTCCCTGCAGAGAGCCTGATGCTGGGACTCATCCCAGGACCCTGGGATCGCCCTGAGCCAAAGGCAGACACTCAACCACTGAGCCACCCAGGTGCCCTTCCTCCTCCCTTGTTTAGTTGTTGACTTGGTCTACAGATAACATGACTTGCTTCCAAACAGAAAGTTTCCTTGAACTATTTTGACATCAAGTTAACATGAGGCTAAAATATATATACTTTCAATTAGGATAGTGTATAAATATGAAATGCACAACCTTAGAATCGTTTCTTCTGTAAGAAAGTTATATAGATATCAACTTTAACAAATCTAAGGTTGTAGAATTCTAATGTGCTTATTTGGCCAAAGCTTGTGTAAACTAAAGTTTTCAGATGTGTGCTTTCATAGTATCAGTGAATATGAACTATTGCTTCATGATTTTTTTCTTTGGGGGTATATATTAAAATTTACTGGTTATCTTCTTTGCTGTGCTGTACTCAGCTACAATTTCTGGTTCTTTTGTTTGTTTTTTAATGAACATATGAGATAACTCTTCATGGAGAGCAAGAAAGGGTCATTGTTAAACAACATACATTTAAGGGGAAAGTTGTACAGAGATGGCCATTACAGCAGAATACTATAGTGTTTCCCTTTTCTCAAGTCCTCAAAATCTGTCTTTACCATGACAGGGAATGTGCCTATAACTTCTCGTGTAATTTAGTAGCACAATTGATGAACCCTCTAGACCAAGCCCCATCTTTTTTTGACATATTTGTCTGCTTTTGAAAATGATCCATGAAAAAAAAAGAAAAAGATCCATCACTCCTAATTATGATTTATTTTGGAGTGTGTGTGTTAATGGTAGGTGCTATATAGCTGCTTTCCTTACTTCCCACTTTGTTTTTAAAATTTTTTCATTGGAAATTCAGCAGCTAAAAAGTAGAAAGATTGGTAATATGAACCCCATGTATTGACCAATCAGCTTCTTTAATTATGGATATGTTGCCAGTTTTATTTCATTAATATTTCCCTGACTCAACCTTCCAACACCCCACTGGGTTATCTTAAAGAGTAGATCTCTTCCTCTATAAATAACTCACTATCTCTTTTGAGGTAGGGAATTTTCTAAATCCATCCATAACAACATCCCACCTTTAAAATATAAATTAGAATAATTCCTTAATGTAATATCCAATCAGCATTCAGATGTTCCCAGTTTACACATAGGCCTTTTTTAAATCCTCAGTTTGTTTAAGGTCTCTACAAATTCAGCAAACTACATTTGATTGATAGGTCTCAGAAGTCTTCCATGCTTTTACTTGCCACTTGTTTCCTAAATAAACCTGGTCATTTGTTTTGAAGTATTTATATTCTGAATTTGGCCGATGATATTCCACGTTGTTTAATATTACAGGTCTTTTATTGAGTATTTTTTAAACAATACGAGATATTAATCTATTAGAGGAAGACAGTGTCTCAGAAAAGTGGGGTAACTTCAGAGTTCATACCACGACCCTGATGAAAACCCCTACCTGTCTAGACCATGCATTTCTAAGTTTTTTCTATGTTTTGCTTTCTGGTCATTGATGGTTTTTAAATCTAAATACAAATTCCAAATCATTGTTCAGATTCTTAGATTGTATATAGTGTCAAATACTTAGATTTCTAAACCATGGTAACTTTATATGTATGTTTTTTCCTTGTAGAGAGAATTAGGATATTTTTTTCTCCTATACATTGCAGTGAGACTTAAGACTAAAATGTATTTGAAATTCTTTTAAAGTGACATTGATGTGGCCCAGCAGTTCAGCCTGAACCAGAGTAGAGTGGAAGAAATAACCATGAGAGAAGAAGTTGGAAACATCAGTATTCTACAAGAAAATGATTTTGGTAATGGAGAAACAAATTACTAGCTAATAATGTTAGAAGTATGTTGTGACACTGCTAGCAGTTTGAAAAGGAAAACCCAGACATATGTTCATGATGATAAAAGGATAAATTTCATCTCATGCTTTCTCATAAAGAAAAGAATTTACCTTGCTACCAGTATGTTAAGCATTTCCATTTATGCACCAAACTTGAGTTCAGTCCTTGCCTATTCCTGCTTCCCATACACAGTGATAGAACCTATATTTGAATCTGTAGAAAGTCCCAACACTGACATAATGCTCAGTTGAGAACAGTTCCATTATGTACCTACTATTCTTCTTGAATAGTGTTTAAAACAGGCAAATTTTTTTCTTGATGACAACACACAATAACGAATGTTTTAAGTGTTTATGCAACCTAACCTATACACGTATTTAAATTTACTTCACATATTTAAGATAACCTAAATTTGGATCCTACGTTTGAATGTGCTAGTCGTGCCCCAGATCCGTTCATGAAATATAGAGGCTAAAGGTTTAAAGTTTAAACTGGGTGTTTAATACTCAAAGATAAATAAGGCCTCAGCAAATGTGACATTCCAATTATAATAAATCCTTAGTTCTTTTATAACAGTGATGTTTTTAACTCTTTTCAACTAATAACATTTGTTTAGGTGACTTTGGAATGGATGATCGTGAGATAATGAGAGAAGGAAGTGCTTTTGAGGATGATGACATGTTAGTGAGCACAAGTGCTTCTAACCTACTGTTAGAGCCTGAACAGAGCACCAGCAATCTGAATGAGAAAATTAACCATTTAGAATATGAAGACCAATATAAGGATGACAATTTCGGAGAAGGAAATGATGGTGGTATATTAGGTAGGTTGCAACACGGTGGTTATTCTAGCATTTATTTGTTCATTTATGGTGTTTTAGAGCAGTCGCTAATTCTGGGTCATGTAAGCAGCTCTTTAGGTATACATGTGTGGATTGTGATTAATCGATTTCATTCAAGTTCTCTGTGGAACTGTAGCCTAAAAAGGTTATAATAATACCTAATTTTGTTAAAGATGCTTATCTCAGAGTTTTAAGTGTTACTACTTCTTAAACTGCTCTCTTTTGTGTTTGATACCTATATTAAATAAATGTTTTAAGTAGAAATATGAACTAGAAAAGAGAATTTTTTTATACTGTTATACTTTTGTATACTATCTTGAAGAGAGATGCAAGTTAAATACAGTTTTTTTTTTTTAATTTGGTTAATTTTAACGTAATTTTATTTTCCCAGTGATAGGCTATTCTTTTAGCACTTTTTTCTCAAGTTATATATTTTGTATTTCAGATGACAAACTTATAAGTAACAATGATGGTGGTATCTTTGATGATCCCCCTGCCCTGTCTGAGGCAGGTGTGATGTTGCCAGAACAGCCTGCACATGATGATATGGATGAGGATGATAATGTTTCAAGTAAGCATTTCCTGTTTAGTGACCTGAACGTGATTGTATGGCAGTGAAAAAGGTATCTAATAGAAGACCACAAACTGAAAGTTCCAGCTTATAATGAATTATAAGTCTCTTTAAGAACAGTGCTTATGATTATTCTGATTCTCTTACATGTTAACCCTGTACCCCTCCCCCCCCTTTTAGCTAATATAGCCTCCTTTGTAACTAGAATAGTATTTGTTATTGGTACCAAGGGGTTTCTTTTAGTTTCTCAAAGGGATTTTTTTCCCCATTTGTAGGAGATGTATTAAATACCCATGCCTTTTGTGACCAAATTTCTGTTTTTATAGTGGGTGGGCCTGATAGTCCTGATTCAGTGGATCCTGTTGAACCAATGCCAACTATGACTGATCAGACAACACTTGTTCCAAATGAGGAAGAAGCCTTTGCATTGGAACCTATTGATATCACTGGTGAGCAAACAAAACTTTTTGTCTTACAAAATTCAGAACATAAGGTCCTAGTTATGGCTTTTCTTCTCTATTTGCTACTCTTGTTTAGATAGATGGCAAAGCTTCTTTCTTCTTTGTCAGTCATCTCTCATAGAATCTTCTATTATAATCTAAGTATCTTAGAGAATACCTGCAAAAGTTGCTTTGAAATACAAGTATAGAACCAAGTTTTTTGCTAATATGTAGCTTAGTCTTATGCTAACAGATCACATGTGTAACAATTAGAAAACATTGCAAAGAATTTTACAGTGAAGTACAGGATTGACTGTGTCTTTATTGAATAGTTGGGCTACAGTCTGGAAATGTGATAGATTCTAAAATCAGTGTTGTGCTTCTTAAGACGTATAATGAAATCTTGAATTAATTTGTATCTTGAGAAATTGATCTAGTGTTACCTACTTTGCAGAGTTTTAGTAAAGATTAGAAATGAATATACAATAAGAATCTAGGATGGAATTCCAGGTCCATCTGGGTGTGGACTCCCCCCCCGCCCCCCACACACACACACACTTAATCAATCTGCTTGTACAACTGCCATATATGAACTGTAATTTTTCCACCAAAAATCATAGTAATTTTGACCATTTATGGAGGATTTAAGATAAAGGTAACTTTTCTTAATGGCCGCTCAGATGTAATAGTAAGCCATACAATCCCGGACTTCATCCCAAATCTGAATCAAGTGTGAGATGTTCCGTATTTACAATACAAGTTTACATGGGCAAAATGTATTGGTTTTTGCATTATTGTACTCCTGTTGTGCCAAAGTCTATACATAGTCATTAATTCAGCAGATTTTTATTGAGCACCTATAGTATGCCAGCCTCTTTAGACATAAGTTAAAATAGATTCTGCCCTCTTGAGGCTCTTCTAACAGGTGTCTAGAAAAGCAGGGATACAATGAGACCAAGTCTAAAAGCTCTGTTTTTCATGATGGCCTCACATGAAAATGATGTTATTTTCTCCTGTCATTCCAGTCAAAGAAACAAAAGCCAAGAGGAAGAGGAAGCTGATTGTTGACAGTGTCAAAGAGTTGGATAGTAAGACAATTAGAGCCCAACTTAGTGATTATTCTGATATTGTTACAACTTTGGATTTGGCACCACCCACCAAGAAATTGATGATGTGGAAAGAGACAGGGGGAGTGGAAAAACTCTTCTCCTTACCTGCTCAGCCTTTATGGAATAACAGACTACTGAAGGTAATATAGTTGGCAGTTTTTTGGCCATTTTTAAAAAATAACTTTCAAAACCATTGACTTTTTTTTTTTTTTTAACTTAAATCACAACGTACAAACACAGCCTGATCTGAAAAGATTCTGCTCATACCTGTATTTCTAAAAGATGTAGGAGGAATTTTTTCTATACTTAAAAGCCACAGGTTTTTATTAATAGTTCTCCCTCCTCAATCTCCTTATAATTATTGTTCTATTGCCTTAGTGTACACTGTGCTTCAAGTTGCAGTCTACATCTTGCTTTCATTCTAAACCATGGAATGGTTCTCCTTTTCCCACAGTAAATAATTCTCTGGCTTTATGAAAATTATTTGCACTGATAAGCCCTTTTCGGCTCACTTTAAGTTCCAGACTATTCCAGAACAAGGTTCTGAAGTGAAGAACTCAGAGTGAAGCAGTGCTATTAGACTGTTATTCTGAGGTTAAAATATGCATTGAACCAAGTGATTTTACTATTTATTGGAAGCCTAGTCATATAATCATTTGGAAGAAAGTCCTTAAAATATTTATATTCTTTGACTCATTGGCCTCATTATTAGAAATTTTCCTAAGGAAATAATTCAAAATATGGAAAAAGCTATTTCTGTGAAGATCATTATATTGTTTGCAATTAATCTAAAAAGTCTTAATATTGAAGAACCATTCAAATGTGATACATACACACACGTATCTCCACTCAGTGGAATATTATGCAGTCATCAACTGTCAAAAAAACATAAAACTACTTGGCAGGATTCCAGTTAGATGGAGTTTTCAGTGTATGAATATGAAAATAAATTGCAGGCAAATTTAAAATGTGTTTTAATTTTTCTAAAATTGCTTCACTTAAAACCGGATGTCCTATATTTAAAAATCAGGATATAATGTAGTGTATATAACATTAAGTAGAAATCATGCTAAATTATGTACACACTGATTATAATTCTATTAAACCATGCTTAATGGAAAATAGAAATGTCAGTGATGGATTTTTTTAATGTGATTTATAGTTGAGATTTTTAATTCTTTTATAGCTCTTTACACGCTGTCTTACACCACTAGTACCAGAAGATCTTAGAAAAAGGCGGAAAGGAGGAGAAGCTGATAATTTGGATGAATTCCTCAAAGAATTTGAAAATCCAGAGGTTCCCAGAGAGGATCAGCAGCAGCAACACCAGCAGCGTGATGTTATCGGTCTGTTCGTTTGAATAGTTCCTTGATGAAGTTTAAATGAGCATTTGGCTTAAGATATACCTATATTAAAAAAAAAAAAAAAAAAAAAGATATACCTATATATTGCCAAGAGTAACAGAAATCTGGAACAAAGGCACATACTCAAATATCTGCACAGGGAACTACATTTGGTTGCTTTGTTAAAGAGAAAGCGTTCTGTTTTTGGAAAGGTTTAAAGTTTTAGACTAGTTGAGTAATCTTGTAATAAGAGGATTCTCCTGCATTGGATTACAGGTGGGGGGATTTTACCCTTTTTCCCCTTTATGTGTATTGTGTATTGTTACAAATTGAGTAATCTTCGCAGAGCTAAAATTTTTATTTGGCTTTCTTCATTAGATAAATTACCTTTGTCTTAATGCATTAGTATTCAAGGAAATTCTAAAATATTGTTAGACTTGTACAATTTATGTCTCTTTTTCATATGACCAATTGCAGATGAGCCCATTTTGGAAGAGCCAAGCCGCCTCCAGGAATCAGTGATGGAGACCAGCAGAACAAACTTGGATGAATCAGCCATGCCTCCACCACCTCCTCAAGGAGTCAAGCGAAAAGCAGGACAGATTGACCCAGAGCCTGTGATCCCTGTAAGTAAGCACATCAGTCATCAAGAATTTTAGATCCCTCGTAATAGTGTTAGTATCTAAGGAGCTGTTTTGAAATATAGTGGTTTAGAGGAAAAAAAATAAGGAATAGGTCTGGAGAGAAAGAATGGCTGTCAAGGATGTGAACGCAGTATGCCCTACATAGGAGAAGATACACAGAAATTTGAGCCTTTTTGACTCTTCTTAAATAGTCTTGTTTCAGAGCCTAATGTGACCCCATCCTTGGCCAGTGTGGAATCCTTGACTAAACTTGATTCCAGTCATTTTTATTTCTCAAGGATTAGTCCAGGGTGAATCTGAAATTCTAGATTAAAGGTGAAAACATATGGAACCTATTAACTTTTTCAAGTATGTAATGAGTAAATGTCACTCTTTTTAAAAAATATCACTTTTTCATTAACATCTAGTTCCGAATGTCTGATTAGTTTTGGTTTTTGCCAGTAAAGTTGAACATTTTTCTCCAGTTTTTTGAGATATCATTGACATACAACATTATACTAGTTTACAGTGTACAACAGTAATTTGATTTTGTGAAATCCTTTGACAACATATGTATGTGTATACATATAACATCACCTTACATAATTACATATTTTTTCTTCTTTTGAGAACTTTTAGCAACTTTCATATATGTTAACTATAGTCACCATACTCTGTATTAGATCCCCAGAGCTTAACGACTGAAAGTATCTTTCCAGCCTTTAGTTAACTATCATTGTACTCTGCTTTTATGAATTCCACTTTTTTTAGGTTCTACATATAAGTGACATCATATAGTATTTGTCTTTCTCTGACTTATCTCATGTAGTATAATGCCTTCCAACTCTATCCATGTTATCACAAAAGGCAGGATTTTCTTTCTCCTAGTGAATATTCCATTGCATATATATATATATCACATCTTTTTAATGGATAGGCTGTTTTCATATCTTGGCTCTTATAAGTAATGCTGCAGTAACCATGAGGAAACAGGTAACTTTTCACAGGAATGATTTCATTTCTGTTGGATAAAGACGCAGAAGTGAAATTGCTGAATCATATATATGGTTCTATTTTTAACTTCTTGAGGAAGGATCCTAGAGTGATCCATAGTGGCTGCACCAACAGTGCACAGGCGTTTCTCTCTTGATTTGCATTTCCTTGCATAAGAGATGTTGAGCACCTTTTCACAGACCTGTTGACCATCTGTAGGGTCTTCTCTGGAAAATGTTTATTCAGCTCCTTTGACTATTTTTTAATCAAATTGGTTTTATTTTTGCTCTTGAACTGTGTGAGTTCTTTATTTGGAATGTTAACCCCTTATCAGATAAATAATTTTCAAGTATTTTCTCCATTCTGTAGATGGCCTTTTCATTTTATTATTGCTCATATCCTTTCCAGAAGCTTTTTAGTTCCGTCTAGTCCCCCTTGCTTATTTTTTGCTTTTATTGCCTTTGCTATCAAATCAGAAAATCATTTCCCAGACCTATTTTAAGGAGCTTATCCATCTTATGTTTTCTCCTAGTAGTTTTATGGTTTTAGGTCCTACAGTCAAAACTTTAACCCATTTGGGGTTGATGTTTGTGTATGGTATACCATAATGGTCCAATTTTCCCAGAACCATTATTGAAATAAGATTTCTCCATTGTAGACTCTATATGCATGGATTGACTCCGCAACCTAAAACTGTCTCATATTACAGTAACCTGCAAAAGAAAGAGAGCTATCTTATTAAAGAATCAGAATATACTTGTTAAATTCCTTTAAAAAAAAGTAACATCTGCCTATTTTGTGCAGACTGACTACCATTAAATATAAAGGAAGTAAGGTCTAATGTAAGGCTTCCCAATCTTAAATTTATAGAATAAATTAATCTGGTGGGCAAACGGAGGCTTTTTGGTAACCTTGGTTGTTAAGAGGTATTTGCAGAAGACTAAGAACTAGTTTTCTATACCCTCTGGTGCTAGAGTTGTCCAAAAGAGCATCTTTCTGTATGAGCTCAGGAATGGGAGTGGGGACAGATAATGAGTGGGTTACTCTAGTACTACTGTCCTGGAAGAACTTGTTTGTTAACATTCTCCGCGGTCTATATTAAGCCTGGAAGAAATTCAGGATATGGACTCAGAGAAAACATGCTGCCATAAGAGCTCCCAAGACTCTTCTTTAGAGCCCAAGCTTAGTTGTAATAGCCTTAGGACCATTTCATGCAGAAATGGTCGACAGTAATATTAAAGTCTGTTTGCATTGCATTAATGGGTAATTCTGTTTTGTGTGGGTTTTCCTAAAACTACAGAAAGTTTTTGGGATTTTTTTCTGTTACAGTTTTTCTTGTAATTTACAAATTTCTCACATAGACTTTATATATAAGTATTTGGTTCCTAAAAAAGTAGAAAAACAACACTTTTGTTAAAGCAATTGATTATATCTTGTTCTTAGAATTTTTGATGGTGAGGGAGTTTGGCAGTATGAACTCAGTATTTCTTCCCCTTGCTTTAAGCCCCAGCAGGTAGAGCAGGTGGAAATACCCCCCGTAGAGCTGCCCCCTGAGGAGCCTCCAAATATCTGTCAGTTAATTCCGGAGTTAGAACTTCTACCAGAGAAAGAGAAGGAGAAAGAAAAGGAGAAAGAAGATGATGAAGAGGAGGAGGTAAGGAAACACTTGCAAAGAGACCTGATGAATAAATCCTATCCTAGATTTAGCACAGATCTTCAGTCAGCTCTCTTTTAGATTCGTAGTGAAGCTAAGGTACTTGATGTTGAGCATCACAGCGAAGGAAAATGTCCAGACATGAACAATTGAACTGAATTCTTAATGATCTAGATTATCATTAATAACATCAAATTTTATGTCATGCTATGTCATTGGCTCTTTTGTGGGCTTTAGAAGGACTGACTGCCCTTTCACTGATCTCTTGGTTGAATTCTAGATCGTTTGTAGTTGGCTTTATTATCTTGTGGCCAATTTTTATTGCAATTAGCATCTACCTCTGGTATGACTTTTCATTGTGTCTATGGCCTGGAAATCTGATAGCCAAACATCTTCCATTTGTAGGAGTTAGACTAGGATAAGACGTGACTTTGTAAAACAGATTGAGTAAAGGTTTGAATAGCTTTTATTTTTTGAAAAAGTAGAGGCACTTTAAAAACCTTAAAATAACTCTAGGAAGCCTCGAAACTTTTTAAAATTCTTCTAAGACTGAAGCTTATGGACTGGGTACATACTTTTGTTAGTATCTGTATTTATAATATATTATTATGTCAGCCATAGATCTTATAACCATTTTTAAAAAAACTATAGTACTCAAGCACTAAAGTCAAAATTCAGCCCCAGAGCTACTCTAAGTCTCTGTAGTAAGGTAGGCCATTACCTCAGACTTAGTGTTGAATCTCAGTATGAAACCATAAACTCTTGGCTCTTTGAAGTATGGTATGTAGTTCAGCATAGCATGGAAGCATCTCAGCTGTAGCCCCATGTGAACTTCAGAATTTAGAAAGTCATTTAGAAGGCAGGTCTGTAGGTGATGGGGAGCTGGGCAGCACAGGGAAAATCAAGTATTACGGATTATAGCCCATTTCTTTTAAAACACTGTGTAGACAAGTACTACTTACCTGCTAATCTGTGTGCTCTTTGGTACTGGTCCACAATGAGATTGGGGTCCACCAGAATATAAATCAGCTAGATAATCATGCTACCAAAACATACAAATATATTCTGTTGAAATAACCAGTGTGCTTAGTGGCATAGTTGATTTATAGCCAACATAAGTTAATTATCTTAATAGGGGGCCAATCAATACCCAGTAGCTCACCAACCAGCAGTAGCTGTCCAGGGGCCATGCTCTCTCTGTAGGCACATCCTTATAGACCAGTATAGAATCATATATTCAGACAAATGCTTACTTGTAGTTACAGAAGACTTTCTTCTGCAATTTAAGAAAGATAAGCTTCCAAGTAAGAGATTTTTCAGGACATAAGGAAATAGTCCATTTTGCAGTAGACCACTTTTGTCAGCTTTTTTGTCTGTTGGGATCCTTTTCATTCAGGATGAAGATGCTTCCGGAGGTGATCAGGATCAAGAAGAAAGAAGATGGAACAAAAGGACTCAGCAGATGCTTCATGGGCTTCAGGTAGGTACATGAGTCCAGACTTAGACTTGAGCAAAGACTTGGCATTGCTCCCTCAAAAAAATAGCAACACGCTAGGACCGGAAAGCCTATGTTTCTAGCACTGTGTATTTTAATATATAAAGTGTTGGGCTCAGAGTGAGCCTGGAGAGCCTCCAGGTGAACACTTTTCCTGTGGTTATGCTGCAAAGGAAAGCTATGGTGGTTTATAGAATGCCTTTGTGTACCTGCATCTCCTACGGTTTTGTTGAGCCAGATATAAATGAGATATTTTGAGCATCTGTGAAATACCAAGCAGGTTATTCAAAGTTTCCCAAAATAGGGGCAAAGGATAGTTGGATTTTAAAAATAAGTTGAAATTTTAGGAACTGTGTATGTGTTCAGTTTTACTGTTGTATCACATTTGTTGGAATGTTCCATGGACCTTTGATTTTAGAGGTGCCATAATATACTTTGCCCCTTTACCATCACTCAGACTATTCAAAAAAGTCCACTCTTAGCAGAATACACAGTATACTTTCTTTAGGATCCAAAATTGCACCTTTTTAAAACTACCACCTTACTGTGAGATTACGTTGATTTACTTCTTCCTTTGGTTTTATTTCAGCGAGCTCTTGCTAAAACTGGGGCTGAATCCATCAGTTTGCTTGAGTTATGTCGAAACACAAACAGAAAGCAAGCTGCAGCAAAGTTCTACAGCTTCTTGGTTCTTAAAAAGCAACAAGCTATTGAGCTGACGCAGGAAGAACCATACAGCGACATCATTGCAACACCTGGACCAAGGTTCCACATTATTTGAGCAGCTAGAAGAGTTATAGCTAGTGTTCATTTCACTAGTGTATACAAATTGCCCCCGTGTGTAGGGCACACAAAACCCTTTGAGAAAATTTAGATTTGTGTCTGTACAAAGTCTCTGCCTTTTTCTTTATTTTTTTCCAGTATTTTATCAATTTCATCTTTAAGGGAAACTGCTTATATGGATGTGTTTGTGTTCTGATGGAGAAAACAAGCACACCCAAGGACCCAGAAGATCATTTTAACAGTTCAGAACAGATGTGTGCAATATTGGCGCATGTAATAGTCAGGATTTTTATCTTAGTTCTCCATCACTGCATTGGAAAGGAAAACATGTCAGGAAAAAAAAATTCCTGACAATTGAGAATGATGGTGTGAGTCTTTGACAGGAAGAACTTGTCTTTTCCTACGAGTAACACTGGCAGTCTTGTTAACAGCTGTGTTTAGGGATGGTGCCCAAAACAGATTGTCCTCTTGAGATAAAGTGTAATTCCATAATGACCAAGAGGGTCTGTGAAACTGTGCTGTAACTGAACCCCTTCAGTTACAAAATTATAGGACTTGGTTTAAAATGTTCTATTTTTTAAGTCATTCCATTTGAAACTTTTTAATGAACCTGACTATTCTAAAATCTGTTGTTTTAGTGAGGCTCTGAAATGAGCAAAAGTAGACTTTTTAGAGTAGAATAAATATAAAAACATTTATGACTTTCCGGAAACTCTAAATCAAAGTTTTAAAAAGATGTTTGGATATATTTGAGTACTCAGATCATGAAAATAGAAATTGCTCTGCCAACAACTAAAAGGACAGACTGACGGGAAATGAGACACCTGGTTGACTTAACCCTTAAGCAGACAATGCTGTTAATAACTAATGGCTTCTCTGATATTTATTATAAGTTTTAGTACTGATCTTTTCCCAATGCTGCACACTCCTGTGTTTGGAACCTTATTTTAATGGCTTTGCAACAGAAATCCTGTATCCAGTTTCCTATAATTTAAGAAAAGCACCCAAATAAAGGCTTTACTATTAACAGACCAGATAGCACCAGAAATTATGTGTCTATTATGATTACCAGAACATGTCTTAACTTTTTAGGGCAAAATTACTCACACTGAAAGTTCTAGCTTAAGTGTTGGCACTTTTGTGGAAAAAAAAATCACTTTTGGATCTCAGACTTCAGTGTATACCCAGTAATTTTAAATTATGTGAAATGTTTTAAATTAGTGAACTCGTAATTACTGTTTTGATGATTCAGTTTCTTGAGAATGGTAAGTGTATAAAATTGCTATTGCAGCTTTATTTTCAATATGTGCCTGTAAACCATGGATTTTTCTCCCTTTGTAAAAAGTCATTTGTAGATAATTGAATGTTTGATTATAGAAAGGTCATTAGTTTCTTGTTAACACATTTTGTTAGTCTGGTTTTGTTGCTTATCGGGTTTAATATTGTTCTTGAAAATAGTTGATGCTATGTTATGTATAACTTTTCTAATAAAAGTTGTGTTATAAGCTGTAATTTTTGGAGTATTAATTATCTGGTTGAAGGTGTTCCCCAGCAAAATGTTAATTATGCCTCATGTTTTGTTTACCTTATCTAGAATAATTGTCCATACAAATAGTTAAGTGAATTTTTCAAGAAGTCTTGGGTTAAAAAAAAAAGGAAAGACTAGTGTGTCTTTAACAGAAGAGCCATGTGATCTAAGATAAAATGGAAGTAACAAAGGGCTGGTGCTGAGGAATCTTTGGGGCACAGATATAGATAGCCCTGCAACTGCTAAGTACCTACAAGCTATGACGTGCCTGTCAGTGTATGCCCTGGCAGCCCTGAACAAACTTAGCTGATGACCATGTGCTGGAGATTTCCTGGGTCCATCTGAGAATCCTGCTAAAAGCCGGGGCGCATTCAGTAACTTGGAATGTATGTTCCTGTGCATTCAAGCCTTATCCTGTTCCCAGCTGTGAGCTTCAAGACACTAAGGTTTTATGCTTAACATACAGCAAGGCTTAACCGTAAATAGTTAATGCTGTTTATAATAGGAAAACCAGTATTCACTTTGGCTCAAGTCATGATCCCCGGGTCTTGGAATCGAGTTCCACATCAGGCTCCCCAGAGAGAGCCTGCTCTTCCTTCTCCCTATGTCTCTGCACCTCTCTCTGTCTCTCATGAATAAATAAAGAAAAATTTAATAAATAAATAGCAACACTATGTAAAAGATGCAGCCCTAGAACCTTGCCAAATGATGGTAGAGCTGCTGGAACCTAAGTCCTCGGGATTTACCTTCCCCCTCCACCTTGATAGACAGGAGCACATTCCCTGTGCCATAGCCAGCCAGTTAACTCAAGCCCTGGAAACCTAGCCTACACCACTCATGGATGTCCTGGGGTGCAGAAAAAGGAGCTATAGTTTAAAAGAGAAGCTAGAGAATAAAAGCTACAGCCCTAGAACACCGCTGAACAGAAGGGGAGCTGCAGGAACTCTGGGATCAGGGAGGTTGGCAAGCACCATGGTTTAGATTCTCCTTTACAAAACCTTGGTAGGGTGGTCAGGAGGTAGGGCCTGGGTGCCCTAGCCCGCTTATCACCTCAATGAGCCCCTAGCCCACACCACCCCCACCAGTCCCAACAACACAGCCCAAGGGTGGCCACACCAGGACACTCCTGGTCATTACTTCAGCTTCATAAAATTTGCTGGGGAACCCCTAGCACAGAGCACTCTGGGACCTCCCAGTTCATCCAGCTGCCTCATCACGTTGCCCCCTGTGCAGAGCACCCCAGGAAACCCCAGCCTATGCCCACCTTGATTCCAGCCACCCTGCCAGGGTGCCCCCTGTGCACAACACCCCGGGAAACCTTGGCCCATACCAACCTCAGTTTCAGTTGCCCCACCATGGCACTCCCTGCACTGAGGATCCCAAGTTATGCCAGCTTGCACCCATGTCAGCTTCAGCTGTCTTTCCAGGACATCCTCTGCACAGATCACCCTGGCTCATGCCCACTTGAGCTACATCATGCCAAGGTGCCCCTATACAGAGGACCCATAAGCCCCTTGGCCCATGCCTCACCTCAACTCCAGCCATGTTGCAAAGGTACCTCTGCACACAACCCCAGAAAACTCTGGCTTACACTCACTTTGGCTCCAGCTAGCCTGCCAGTGTGCCCTCTGCACTTTAGAGCCTTGGGCCCCCCAGCTAGTACCCACTGCAGCTTTATCTGTCCTGCCAGGGGACGATCTATGCAGAGAGACCTGGAAGGAAGTCCTCAGCTTGAACACACTTAGGCTTCAGCTGTCCTGCAGAACTTATACTAAGCAGAGAGCATCAGGACCAGTCCGTGCCTATTTCAGTTCCAACCATCCCCCCCAAGCAGCCCCAGCACAGAATGCCCCAAGACTCAGCCCACACCCATAGCTCTAGCCAGCCAGTGAAAGGCATCAGGCACACACTCTTCATAGAGGATGGCCATACAGAAGACCATTCTTTCAAGTTTAGGAGACTAAGTGTTCTGCTTAATTCATAGAAACAAACACAAAGTCAAGCGAAACAAGAGACAGAAATGTGCTCCAAACAAAACAAACCTCACAAAAAGAGCTAAATGAAACAGATAAGCAATGCAGCTGATAAAGAGTTCAATGATCATAAAGATGCTTGCTGGACTGGAGAAAAGAGTGGAAGAACTCAGAGCTTCAAGAAAGAGAAGACCTAAAAAAAAAAAAGCTGAAGAATACAGTAACAATGAAAAGTACACTGGAGGAAGTCAACAGATTAGCAGATGCAGAAGAACAAATTAGCAATCTAGAAAATAGGGTGATAGCACCAATCTGAACAGCAAAAAGGAAAAGAATTTTTAAAAATAGAGATAAGTTAAATGTTTCTTGGACAACATCAAGACAACAAACATTCACATGACAGAGATCCCAGAAGAAGAGAGAAAAAGAAAACTAACTTAAACTATAGCTGAAAACTTCACTAACCTAAGGTAACAAAACACATCCGGTTCAGGAAGTAGAGAGTTCCAAACAAGATTAACCCAAGGAGATCTACACCACAACACATAAAGAATAAAGAGAAAGAGAAATTTTAAAACAGAAGCAAACAAGTTACATGCAACAGAAACTCCATAAAACTATCAGCTAATCTTTTAGCAGAAACTTTTCAGGCCAAAAGGGAGTAGAATGATGTATTCACAGTGCTGGGAGGAAGAAACCTTCAAACAAGAATATTTGACCTGGCAAGATTCAGAATTGTAAGACAGTTTCTCAGGCAAACAAAAGTTAAAAGAATCTATCACCTCTAAATTGGCCTTATAAGAAATGTCAAAGGGACTTAAGTGAAAACGTCCATACTTAGACATAATAAAAATATTAGTAAAAAGATACAAAATATGACAGCATACACAAAATGTAGAGATGTGAATAAAAATTATTTTAGAATATGTTTGAACTTAAATGACTATCAACTTAATAGAGATTGCTATGTACTTAAAATGTTATATATGAAACTCATGGTAACCACAAACCCAAAACCAAAAATAGATTAAAAAAAATAAAAATAAAAAAAAAATCCAGGCCTAACACTGCAGAAAGTCATCACCTTTAATTACTTTAAATGTAAATGGTCTAAATGTTCCACTCAGTAAAGAGTAGAAATGAATTTTAAAAAGCAGGACTCAAAAAAAAAAAAAAAAACAGGACTCATCTATATGCTACCTACAAAAGACCCGCTTTAGACCTAATGACATGTACAGACTAAAAGTGAAGGGATGAAAAAAGATACTTGATACAGGTGAAAGAAAAAAAAAAAGGCCAGTGTAGCAATACTTCTTTCAAACAAAATACACTTTAAAACAAAGGCTGTTGGGGCATCTGAGTGGCTCAGCTCATTGAGCATCTGACTTTGGCTCGGGTCATGATCCCAACGTCCTGGGATCAAGCCCTGCATTGGGCTCCCTGCTCAGCAGAAAGCCTGCTTCTCCCTCTCCCTCTGCCACTTCTCTGCTTGTGTATGCATACTCTCTGCTTCTGGCAAATAAATTTTTTTTAAAAAGAGAAAAACAAAAAACCAAAGGCTGGGTAATGAGACAAAAGGCATTACATAATGATAAAGGAACCAATCCAATAAAAAGACATAAAAAATTTCTGTCCACCCAACACAAGAGCACCTAAATACATAAGGCAAATGTTAACAGACATAAAGGGAGAAATTGACAGTAATACAGTAATAGTACATGACTTTAACACTCCACATGACAGACATTTTCCGGACAGAAAATCAATAAGGAAATTGTCATTAAGTGACACATTAGACCACATGAACATAATATACATAGAACATTTCCATCCAAAAACAACACAATATACATTCTTTTCAAGTGCACATGGAACATTCTCCTGGATACATGTTAGGACACAAAATAAGCCTCAATAAATTTATATGTGAACCACACTAATGTCACCTTGGACAAATCTATCATGGGGACATTTCTGTGACTAGAAATCTTAAGTACAGCTCCTGTACCCTGATTTTTTTGTTTGTTTCACTACTCCCTTAAGTAAACTCTCAGGGCTTAATGTCCTTGATCTACTCTGCAGATATGACTATGATACACATTCTCCAGCATGTACTCCCAGACTCCAGGGCTATAAAAGCAGGTCTTAAGGGCAGTGTTAGAGAGATCTACTTGTCTTGCAGCCATCAAAGACATTCTTCTATCCAAAAGTCCCCATAATAAACTATTTCTCATCAACCTGGATTTGTCAGACTTCTTCAATCTCTACCAGTCTTCATTTTTTGCCTTTGGAGGTCATTTTGTATATACCTCCCTTTCATGGAACAATTTAAGACGACAGGAATCCTATCATTCATCTTTTCTGATGACAATATGAAACTAGAAATCAATTATAAGGGGGAAAAACACAAACACATGCCATCTAAACAAGGTTGCTACTAAACAATAAATTTGTCAACCAAGAAATCAAAGGAGAAACCAAAAAGTGCATGGAGGCAAATGAAAATACAACAGTCCAAAAGTTTGAGGATGCAACAAAAGCAGTTCTAAGATGGAAATTTATATAATACAGGTCTAACTGAAAAAACAAGAAAAATTTCAAAGTAATTTAACCTTATATCTAAAGAAACTAAAAAAGGAAAACAAAGCCCAAAGTGAGTACAAGAAAGGAAATGATATAGATCAGAGCATAAATGAATGAGAGACTAAACAAACATCAGAAAAGATGAGTGAAACCAAGAGCTAATTTGAAAAAATTAAAAAAAAAAAAACAGGTATGTACAATCAAGAAAAAAAAACACAAATAACTAAAATCAGAATTGAAGGAAAAGTAACAACACCACAGAAATACAAAGAATTATAAAAGATTTTTTGAAAAATTGTATGCAAACAAACTGGACAACCAAGAAGAAATGGATAAATTCCTAGAGACATACACTCTTCCAACTGAATGAGGAAGACAGAAAATCTGAACAGAATGATTCCTAATAACAAATTGAATCATTAATCAAAAACCTACCAACAAACAGAGAAGTCCAGGACCAGATGGATTCACAGGTGAATCCTACCAAACATTTAAAGAAGAGTTCATATCTATATTCCTCAAACTATTCCAGAAAATAGAAGAAGGAGGGAAGCTTCCAAATACATTCTATGAGGCCAGCACTACCCTGATACCAAAACCAAAGACAGTAGATAAAAGAAAACTACAATATCCCTGATGAACAGAGATGCAAAAATCCTCAACAAAATATTAGAAACCAAAATTCAGCAATACATTGAGAGGATCATTCACCGCAATCAAGTGATATTTTTCCAAGGATGCAAGGATGGTTCGATATTCAAGAATCGATCAACCTAACGTACCACATTAACAAAACGAAGGATAGAAAACATGATCATCTCAGTAGATGCAGAAAAAGCATTTGACAAAATTAAAAATCTGTTCATGATAAAAATTCTCAACAAAGTAGGTTTGGAGCGAACATACCTCAGTGTAATAAAGGTCATATATGAAGAACGTACAGCTCACATCATACTCAATGGTAAAAAACATAACTTTCCCTCTAAGATCAGGAATAAGATAAAGATGTCCATTCTCACTCTTATTCAACATCGTACTGGAAGTCCTAGCTGCAGTAATCAGGGAAGAAAAAGAAATAAAAGGCATCCAAATTGGTAAGGAAGTAAAACTTGCACTATTTGCTAATGACATGATACTATATATAGAAAATCCTACAGTGTCCACCAGAAATAATTAGGGTGGACAAACGACTTTCAGGAAAGCTGCAGGAAACAAAATTAATATAGAGAATTCTATTCCATTTCTATATACTAATAATGATGTAACAGAAAGAGAAATTAAGAATTGGACAAAAAAAAGAAAACACCCAGGAATAAATTCAACCAAGGAGGAGAAAGACTTGTACTCTGAAAACCTGTAGAACGTTAATGAGAGAAATTGATAATGACACAAATGAAAAGGTAATCTGTTCTAATGGACTAGAAGAATATTATTACAATGGATTAGAAGAATATCATTACAATGTCTATACTACCCAAGCAATTACAGATTCAGTGCAATCCCTATCAAAATACCAACAGCATTTTTTCACAGAACTAAACCCTCAAATTTGTATGGAACTGTATAAGATATTGAACAGCCAAAACAATCTTGAGAAAGAAGAGCAAAACTAAAGATGGTTCCAAATTTTAAGATATACAACAAAGCTATAGTAATCAAAATAGTATGGTACTAGCACAAAAATAGACACATAGATCAACAGAACAGAATAGCAAATCCAGAAATAACCCCACCATTATATGGTCAATTAATCTGTGGCAAAACAGGCAAGAATATACAATGGGGGAAAATACAGCCTCTTTAATAAATGATGCTGGGAAAACTGGACAGCATATGCAAAAAATGAAACTGGACCTGGACCACCTTCCTACACCTACACCACAAAAATAAGTTCAAAGTGGACAAAGACCTCATTGTGAAACCTGAAACTATAAAACTGGAAGCAAACAGAAGTGATAATCTCTTTGACATCAGCTTTAGCAACATTTTTCTAGATATGTCTCTAGATAAAAAATAAACTATTGGGACTCCATCAAAATAAAAAGATTTTGCACAGCCAAGGAAACCACCAACAAAACCAAAAGGGAACCTGCTGAATGGGAGAAGATAACTGCAAATGACATATCTGATAAAGGATTAGTATCCAAACTATATAAAGAACTTACACAACACCAAAAATCCAAATAATCAAATTTTAAAATGGGCAGAGGACCTGAATATACATTTTCCAGAGAAGTCATACAGATGGGCAACAGATAAATCACTCAGATGCTCAACATCACTAATCATTAGGGAAATGCAAATCAAAACCACCATGAAATATCACCTCACACCTGTCGGAATGGCTTGACCCAACAAGACAAGAAGTAACAAGTGTTGGCAAGAATGTGCAGAAAAAGGAACCCTCCTTCACTGCCAGTGGGAATGTAATAAAATCTATCAACAATTCTCAAAATGTTAAAATACTTATGTAAATAGCACAAGTGAAAGCTCTAGTTAGCTCATTAGTAAGATAACCAACAGATTAATAACTAAAATAAGAATTTTTTAAATGAGTTTTTTTTTTATGTTGTCAATGAAAAGAAGTTCTGAGCAAAGTCTTGAAGGAGCTAAGAAAGATAAGGGGTTTTATAGAGGAAGAATGTTTCAGAAAGAGTGAATAGCCACAGAAAAGACTCTGAGGTGTAAGTATGCCTGACATGTTCAAGGCAAAACGAGAACAGACTGACTAGAACAAAGTTAGTGGGAGGAAAGTAATAGGAAATAAGGTGGGAAACATTAGAAGGGCCAAAACATGTACATCAGAGGTTCTCAATATTGATACCCTTGGCAACCAACCAGGGAATTTTTTAAAATACTGATGTCTGGGTCTCCAGACTTCTATTTCCCCCTGAACACAAAATAATTGAATGGATGCATGGATGGAAGGAATTTATTAAGTAATGGATCTTACACATAATCTTGGAGTAACATTGATGCTCCTGGAAGATATACTTTATGCTTGCATAGATTAGAGTAACCCATGACATTTTGCCTCAAATACACAAATTTGAGAATGATAGATTAAGTGAAAAGTAAACTGGTATTTGCAGCTAAATGGACCAGGGTTGCCATGAGACTCCACTTATATTCAACTACAAATTTGGACTATTGGTGCAGAACTTGAAAAGTCTTGTGAAGATTACATGAAATAAAAAGTGCCTAAAATAGTGAACACTTAGTAAGTAGTAGTTACTGTAAAAATATTTAAAGCAAGGGATTCATATTAGAAAGGGGAATTTCCAGAATATGAATTTAACAGAATGGAATGTAACACTGAACACTCCCACCTTTTCAGCATATTATCATGATAGAAAGTCAGGCAAATCGAAAGATGAATGGATAAAGAAGATGTGGTCTATGTATACAATGGAATATTCCTCAGCCATTAGAAACGACAAATACCCACCATTTGCTTCAACGTGGATGGAACTGGAGGATATTATGCTGAGTGAAGTAAGTCAGTCGGAGAAAGACAAACATTATATGTTCTCATTCATTTGGGGAATATAAATAATAATGAAAGGGAATATAAGGGAAAGGAGAAGAAATGTGTGGGAAATATCAGAAAAGGAGACAGAATATAAAGACTCCTAACTCTGGGAAACGAACTAGGGGTGGTGGAAGGGGAGGAGGGCAGGGGGTGGGGGTGAATGGGTGACAGGCACTGAGGGGGGCACTTGACGGGATGAGCACTGGGTGTTATTCTGTATGTTGGTAAATTGAACACCAATAAAAAAATAAATTTATTAAAAAAAATAATAAAAAAATAAAAGTCCCCAAAGTGGAAAGCAAAAAAAAAAAAAAAAAAAAAAAGTCAGGCAAAATGAAGAAACAGAGAAATGTGTTCAAAATGAAAGAAGAGGACAAAACCTCAGGAAAAGAACAAAATAAAATGGAAATAAGCAATCTGCATGACAGAGTTCCAAAAAATAGTCCTAAAGATGCTCAGCACACTTGGGAGAAGAATGGATGAACACAGTGGGAACTTCAACAAAGAGATAAAGAACCAATCACAGCGGAAGAATATAATCACTGAAATGAAGAATTTAAGAGAGGGTGTCAAAAGCTGATTAGATGATACAAATGAATCACTGATCTGGAAGACAGAGTAATGGAAATCACACAAGATAAAGAGCAAAAAGAAAAAAAAGAAGGAGGCTTCATAAGGTGATCAGCTGATTTTTCAGCAGAAACTTTGCAGGCCAAAAGAGAATGGCACCATATATTCAAAGACTGAAAGGAAAACAACCCTACAAAGAAGAATATTCTACCTAGCAAGGTTATCTTTCAGAACTAAAGGAGATATAAAGAGTTTCCCAGGCAAACAAAAGTTAAATTCATTACCACTAAATTATCCTTATAAGAAAAGTTCCAGAGATGACCTTCTTAAGAGGAAAGGAAAAAGCTAAAACTTAGAAGAAAATTATGAAAGGAAAAAATTTCACAGGTAAAAATAAACATATAGTAGGGATGCCTGGTTGGCTCAGAAGGAAAAGCACATTATTCTTGATCTCGGGCTCATGAGTTTGAGCTCTACATTGAGTGTAGAGATTACAAAATAAAAATAATAAAACTTTAAAAATAAATAAATATACAAAATACAAAAGTAGTAAATTCAATTATATCTAAAATATTACTTAAGGCATTCACAAAAATAGATGTAATAATATGACATCATATACATAATAAAACATGGAAGGAGGAGTAAAAATGTACTTTTTAAAAAATGTGTTTTATTATATAGACTGCTATATATTTAGGATGCTACAAATGATCGTCATGGTAACCACAAACCACAAAGTCATAATAGATACACAAAAAATAAAGAGAAGAAAATCTAAGATTAACACTAAAGGAGTCATTAATCACAAGGGAGAGAGGAAGAGAAAAGGAACAGAGAATTGCATAAACAATCAGAACACAATTAACAAAATGACAAAAAGTACATACCTACCAATAATTTCTTTAAATGTAAATTGTCTAAATCCTTCCATCAAAAACATAGAAGGATGGAATGATTTTAAAAAAATAAGGCGCATCTATATGCTACCTACAAAGGACTCACTTCAGACCCAAAGACACATACAGACTGAAAATGAAGGGATGGAAGAAGATATTTCATCCAAAATAGAAGGAAAAAGACTATGGTAGCAATATTTATACCAGACAAGATAGATTTCAAAACAAAGACTGTAACAAGAGACAATGGCATTACCTAATGATAAAGGAATCGACCCAACAAGAGGATATAACAATTTTTTTTTTTTTTTTTTTTTTTTTTTTTTTTTTTTTTTTATTTTTATTGGTGTTCAATTTACTAACATACAGAATAACACCCAGTGCCCGTCACCCATTCACTCCCACCCCCCGCCCTCCTCCCCTTCTACCACCCCTAGTTCGTTTCCCAGAGTTAGCAGTCTTTATGTTCTGTCTCCCTTTCTGATATTTCCCACACATTTCTTCTCCCTTCCCTTATTTTCCCTTTCACTATTATTTATATTCCCCAAATGAATGAGAACATATAATGTTTGTCCTTCTCCGACTGACTTACTTCACTCAGCATAATACCCTCCAGTTCCATCCACGTTGAAGCAAATGGTGGGTATTTGTCATTTCTAATAGCTGAGTAATATTCCATTGTATACATAAACCACATCTTCTTTATCCATTCATCTTTCGTTGGACACCGAGGCTCCTTCCACAGTTTGGCTATCGTGGCCATTGCTGCTAGAAACATCGGGGTGCAGGTGTCCCAGCGTTTCATTGCATTTGTATCTTTGGGGTAAATCCCCAACAGTGCAATTGCTGGGTCGTAGGGCAGGTATATTTTTAACTGTTTGAGGAACCTCCACACAGTTTTCCACAGTGGCTGCACCAGTTCACATTCCCACCAACAGTGTAAGAGGGTTCCCTTTTCTCCACATCCTCTCCAACATTTGTTGTTTCCTGCCTTGTTAATTTTTCCCATTCTCACTGGTGTGAGGTGGTATCTCATTGTGGTTTTGATTTGTATTTCCCTGATGGCAAGTGATGCAGAGCATTTTCTCATGTGCATGTTGGCCATGTCTATGTCTTCTTCTGTGAGATTTCTGTTCATGTCTTTTGCCCATTTCATGATTGGATTGTTTGTTTCTTTGGTGTTGAGTTTAATAAGTTCTTTATAGATCTTGGAAACTAGCCCTTTATCTGATATGTCATTTGCAAATATCTTCTCCCAATCTGTAGGTTGTCTTTGAGTTTTGTTGACTGTATCCTTTGCTGTGCAAAAGCTTCTTATCTTGATGAAGTCCCAATAGTTCATTTTTGCTTTTGTTTCTTTTGCCTTCGTGGATGTATCTTGCAAGAAGTTACTATGGCCGAGTTCAAAAAGGGTGTTGCCTGTGTTCTTCTCTAGGATTTTGATGGAATCTTGTCTCACATTTAGATCTTTCATCCATTTTGAGTTTATCTTTGTGTATGGTGAAAGAGAGTGGTCTAGTTTCATTCTTCTGCATGTGGATGTCCAATTTTCCCAGCACCATTTATTGAAGAGACTGTCTTTCTTCCAATGGATAGTCTTTCCTCCTTTATCGAATATTAGTTGCCCATAAAGTTCAGGGTCCACTTCTGGATTCTCTATTCTGTTCCACTGATCTATGCGTCTGTTTTTGTGCCAGTACCACACTGTCTTGATGACCACAGCTTTGTAGTACAACCTGAAATCTGGCATTGTGATGCCCCCAGATATGGTTTCCTTTTTTAAAATTCCCCTGGCTATTCGGGGTCTTTTCTGATTCCACACAAATCTTAAAATAATTTGTTCTAACTCTCTGAAGAAAGTCCATGGTATTTTGATAGGGATTGCATTAAACGTGTATATTGCCCTGGGTAACATTGACATTTTCACAATATTAATTCTGCCAATCCATGAGCATGGAATATTTTTCCATCTCTTTGTGTCTTCCTCAATTTCTTTCAGAAGTGTTCTATAGTTTTGAGGGTATAGATCCTTTACATCTTTGGTGAGGTTTATTCCTAGGTATCTTATGCTTTTGGGTGCAATTGTAAATGGGATTGACTCCTTAATTTCTCTTTCTTCAGTCTCATTGTTAGTGTATAGAAATGCCACTGACTTCTGGGCATTGATCTTGTATCCTGCCACGCTACCGAATTGCTGTATGAGTTCTAGCAATCTTGGGGTGGAGACTTTTGGGTTTTCTATGTAGAGTATCATGTCATCGGCGAAGAGGGAGAGTTTGACTTCTTCTTTGCCAATTTGAATGCCTTTAATGTCTTTTTGTTGTCTGATTGCTGAGGCTAGGACTTCCAGTACTATGTTGAATAGCAGTGGTGAGAGTGGACATCCCTGTCTTGTTCCTGATCTTAGGGGAAAGGCTCCCAGTGCTTCCCCATTGAGAATGATATTTGCTGTGGGCTTTTCGTAGATGGCTTTTAAGATGTCGAGGAATGTTCCCTCTATCCCTACACTCTGAAGAGTTTTGATCAGGAATGGATGCTGTATTTTGTCAAATGCTTTCTCTGCATCCAATGAGAGGATCATATGGTTCTTGGTTTTTCTCTTGCTGATATGATGAGTCACATTGATTGTTTTACGGGTGTTGAACCAGCCTTGTGTCCCAGGGATAAATCCTACTTGGTCATGGTGAATAATTTTCTTAATGTACTGTTGGATCCTATTGGCCAGTATCTTGTTGAGAATTTTTGCATCCATGTTCATCAGGGATATTGGTCTGTAATTCTCCTTTTTGGCGGGGTCTTTGTCTGGCTTTGGAATTAAGGTGATGCTGGCTTCATAGAACGAATTTGGAAGTACTCCATCTCTTTCTATCTTTCCAAACAGCTTTAGGAGAATAGGTATGATTTCTTCTTTAAACGTTTGATAAAATTCTCCTGGGAAGCCATCTGGCCCTGGACTCTTGTGTCTTGGGAGGTTTTTGATGACTGCTTCAATTTCCTCCCTGGTTATTGGCCTGTTCAGGTTTTCTATTTCTTCCTGTTCCAGTTTTGGTAGTTTGTGGCTTTCCAGGAATGCGTCCATTTCTTCTAGATTGCCTAATTTATTGGCGTATAGCTGTTCATAATATGTTTTTAAAATCGTTTGTATTTCCTTGGTGTTGGTAGTGATCTCTCCTTTCTCATTCATGATTTTATTAATTTGAGTCTTCTCTCTCTTCTTTTTAATAAGGCTGGCTAATGGTTTATCTATCTTATTAATTCTTTCAAAGAACCAACTCCTGGTTCTGTTGATCTGTTCCACAGTTCTTCTGGTCTCGATTTCGTTGAGTTCTGCTCGAATCTTTATTAGCTCCCTTCTTCTCTTGGGTGTAGGATCTATTTGCTGTTTTTTCTCTAGCTCCTTTATGTGTAAGGTTAGCTTTTGTATTTGAGTTCTTTCCAGTTTTTGAATGGATGCTTGTATTGCGATGTATTTCCCCCTTAGGACTGCTTTTGCTGCATCCCAAAGATTTTGAACGGTTGTATCTTCATTCTCATTAGTTTCCATGAATCTTTTTAATTCTTCCTTAATTTCCTGGTTGACCCTTTTATCTTTTAGCAGGATGGTCCTTAACCTCCATGTGTTTGAGGTCCTTCCAAACTTCTTGTTGTGATTTAGTTCTAATTTCAAGGCATTATGGTCCGAGAATATGCAGGGGACAATCCCAATCTTTTGGTATCGGTTCAGACCCGATTTGTGACCCAATATGTGGTCTATTCTGGAGAAAGTTCCATGTGCGCTTGAGAAGAATGTGTATTCAGTTGAGTTTGGATGTAAAGTTCTGTAGATATCTGTGAAATCCATCTGGTCCAGTGTATCATTTAAAGCTCTCGTTTCTTTGGAGATGTTTTGCTTAGAAGACCTATCAAGTATAGAAAGAGCTAGATTGAAGTCACCAAGTATAAGTGTATTATTATCTAAGTATTTCTTCACTTTGGTTAATAATTGATTTATATATTTGGCAGCTCCCACATTCGGAGCATATATATTGAGGATTGTTAAGTCCTCTTGTTGAATAGATCCTTTAAGTATGATATAGTGTCCCTCTTCATCTCTCACTACAGTCTTTGGGGTAAATTTTAGTTTATCTGATATAAGGATGGCTACCCCTGCTTTCTTTTGAGGACCATTCGAATGGTAAATGGTTCTCCAACCTTTTATTTTCAGGCTGTAGGTGTCCTTCTGTCTAAAATGAGTCTCTTGTAGACAGCAAATAGATGGGTCCTGCTTTTTTATCCAGTCTGAAACCCTGCGCCTTTTGATGGGGTCATTAAGCCCGTTCACATTCAGAGTTACTATTGAGAGATATGAGTTTAGTGTCATCATGATATCTATTCAGTCTTTGTTTTTGTGGACTGTTCCACTGAACTTCTTCTTAAAGGGGAATTTTAAGAGGCCCCCTTAAAATTTCTTGCAGAGCTGGTTTGGAGGTCACATATTCTTTTAGTTGCTGCCTGTCTTGGAAGCTCTTTATCTCTCCTTCCATTTTGAATGAGAGCCTTGCTGGATAAAGTATTCTTGGTTGCATGTTCTTTTCATTTAGGACCCTGAATATATCCTGCCAGCCCTTTCTGGCCTGCCAGGTCTCTGTGGAGAGGTCTGCTGTTACCCTAATACTCCTCCCCATAAAAGTCAGGGATTTCTTGTCTCTTGCTGCTTTAAGGATCTTCTCCTTATCTTTGGAATTTGCAAGCTTCACAATTAAATGTCGAGGTGTTGAACGGTTTTTATTGATTTTAGGGGGGGATCTCTCTATTTCCTGGATCTGAATGCCTGTTTCCCTTCCCAGATTAGGAAAGTTTTCAGCTAGAATTTGTTCAAATACATATTCTGGCCCTCTGTCCCTTTCGGCGCCCTCGGGAACCCCAATTAAACGTAGGTTTTTCTTCCTCAGGCTGTCGTTTATTTCCCTTAATCTATCTTCATGGTCTTTTAATTGTTTGTCTCTTTTTTCCTCAGTTTCCCTCTTTGCTGTCAACTTGTCTTCTAGGTCACTCACTCGTTCTTCCACCTCGTTAACCCTCGTCGTTAGGACTTCTAGTTTGGATTGCATCTCATTCAATTGGTTTTTAATTTCTGCCTGATTAGCTCTAAATTCTGCAGTCATGAAGTCTCTTGAGTCCTTTATACTTTTTTCTAGAGCCACCAGTAGCTGTATAATAGTGCTTCTGAATTGGCTTTCTGACATTGAATTGTAATCCAGATTTTGTAACTCTGTGGGAGAGAGGACTGTTTCTGATTCTTTCTTTTGAGGTGAGGTTTTCCTTCTAGTCATTTTGCTCAGTGCAGAGTGGCCAAAAGCAAGTTGTATTGGGAAAAAGAGAAAAAGAGAGGAGAGAAAGAAGGAAAGAAAAGAGAAAGAGAAAAAAAAAGGGAAGAAAAAGAGAAAAAAAAAACGAAAAAGAAAAAAAAAAAAAGAAAAAAAGAAAAAAAAAAAGAAGAAAAAGAGAAAGAAAAAGAAAGGAGAAAAAAAGGGGGTGGGGGAAGGAAACAAATCAAAAAGCAAAACAAAACAAAAACAAAAACAAAAACAAAAACAAACAAACAAAAAAAGAACCACCGGGGAGTATCTTCTGATTCTGTGTTCTTTAAGTCCCTTGGCTTCTCCTGGAAGTTGTCCGTCTAGCTGGTGTTCTGGGGGAGGGGCCTGTTGTGCTGATTTTCAGGTGTTAGCAGTTGGGGGAGCTGCTGTGCCCCTGCCTGGTGCAGGGCTCGGTGGGGGTTGTTTACCCCGTGAGGCCGCAGGAGGAACAGCCCCAGTGGCGGGGCAGCTCTGGAAACCTGGATTCAGCTCCGGCAGGAACTCCGGGGGTCTCCGTCTGCAGGGCCTGGAGGCTCCGGGGCGGGGCCGCTGATCTGCTCAGCTGGGGCAGGAGCGTCCTTGCTGTCCTGGGCCCTCCCGGCCTCTGCCTGTCCCGGGGGAGGCGGGATCCTGGGCTGTGTCCCGGCGCCCTGTGCTCCGGAGCCTGCGCTGGTGGATTCGCGCTCCCGGGCCGCGCAGCCCCCTCCGCGGAGCTGCCCCCCGAGCCCCTCCGAGCTGCTCCTGGAACCGCGCAGCCCCCTCCGCACGGAGCCTCTTCTTCTGCCCGAGCCCCTCCGAGCTGCTCCCGGGGCCCCGCAGCCCCCTCCGCGGAGCCGCCGCCCGAGCCCCTTCAGCTGCTCCGGGTCCCGCCGGGTCCCGCCGTGCGCGCTGCAGCCCTTAGGGAGCTCGGCGCACTCTCCTGGGCGCGCAGTTGCTGTTACTGTCCCCGGGAGCCCGAGGGCATCCCCTCCCTCCTGGGTCCTGCTCCAACTCCCCGCGAGCCCCTTTCCGCCCGGGAAGGTCGGTGCAGCTCCTGCGTCTCCGGGACGGGGCTCTCCTGTCCTGGGGACACTCGCCCCGGCCTCAGCCCGGCTCCTCGCGGGCCCCTCCCCCTTGGAGGCCTTTGTTTCTTTACTTCTTTTTCCCCGTCTTCCTACCTTGATAGAAGCGCGAACTCTTCTCACTGTTGCATTCCAGGTGTTCTCTCTTTAATTCTCAGGCCGAATTCATAGATTTTCAGGATGATTGGAAGGTTTTCTAGGTAATTTGGTGGAGACAGGTGATTTGGAGACCCTACTCCTCCGCCATCTTGCCAGCACAGCGGGATTAAAAGGACCGCTGAGGCTTGACCTCAGGGCGGCGGCCCCTGCTCCTCCAGACTCCGGCAGGGCCCGAGCCCAAACCCGCGGCCGCCGCCGCCGCCTCGCCTCGCCCCGCGCTCCGCCGGATATAACAATTATAAATATCTATGCACCAAATATAGGAGTACCCAAATATATAAAGCAAATATTAACAGTCATAAAAGGAAACATTGATAGTTATACAATAATGGTACTTTAAGACCTTACTTACATAAATGGATAGGTCATTGAGACAGAAAATAAGGAAGCAAGGGCCTTGAACAACACATTAGGCCAGATGAACTTAAGAGAGATAAAGAAAACATTCCATCCAAAAATAGCAGACTACACATTCTTTTCAAGTGCACCTGGAACATTCTCCAAGATAGATCACATGTTAGGCCACAAAACAAATCTCAATAAATTTAAGAAGATTAAGGTTATATCAAGTATCTTATCTGACCATAATAGTATGAAATTGGAAATAAATTACAAAAAAAAAATTTAAACACAAATATGGAGCATGAATAACATGCTACTAAATGACAAGTCAACTGAGAAATCAAAAAATACTTTAGACAAATGAAAATGGAAATAATGCTCTAAGATCCGTGGGACATAAGCAAAAGGAGTTCTAAGAAGGAAGTTTATGCAACATAGGCCTACTTCAAAAACACAAGCAAGGAAAAATTTCAAATAAACTATCCAATATTACTCTCTAAGGTAGCAAGGGAAAAAGAACAAATGAAGCCCAAATTAGTACATGGAAGGAACTAATATAGATCAGAATGGAAATAAATGAAATAGAGAATTTTTAAAAACCCAGAAAAAAAAAATCAATGAAACCTAAGTCTAGTTCTTTGGTCAACTTCTAGCCAGACTCATTTAAAAAATAAGGAAAGAAAGAAAAAAAGATAAAAAGAGGAACCCCAAATAAAATCTAATATGAAAGATATGGGGACGCCTGGGTGGCTCAATGGTTGAGTATCTGCCTTTGGCTTAGGGCGTGATCCCAGGGTCCCAGGATCGAGTCCCACATCAGACTCCCCACAGGAAGGCTGCTTTTCCCTCTGCCTATGTCTCTGCTCCCACCCCGTCTCTCACGAATAAATGAAATCTTTTTTAAAAAATTGTAAATAAATAAAATATTTTTTTTTAAAAAAGAAAGATACGAACTACAAATGACAACACAAAATAAAAAGAATTCTAAGAGATGATTAGAACAAGTATACCCCCAAAATTGGACAAACTAGAATAAATTAATAAATTCCTGGAAACATACAATCTTCCAAGACTGAATCATGAAGAAATAGAAATTCTGAATAGAGCAATTACTACTAACAAAGTTGAATTGGTACTCAAAAAAACTCCCAACAAACAAAGGTCCAGGACTGGATGGATTCACATGTGAATTCTACCAAACATTTAAAGAAGGGTTAATACCTATTTTTCTCAAGGTATTTCAAAAATAGAAGAAGAAAGAAAACTCAAACTCATCCTTCCAAACTCACTTTATCCCAAACTCAGGCCACTGTTATTGGGATACCAAAACCAGACAAAGAAAATCCAGGACAATATCCCTGATAAACATAGATGCAAAAATCCTCGACAAAATATAAGCAAAACAAATTTAACAACACATTAAAGGAATCATTTAGCGCAACTAACTTGGATTTGTTTCAGAGATGGCAGGATAGCTCAGTATCTGCAAATCAATCAACATGATACACTGCATTAACAAAATGAAGGATCAAAACCATATACTCATTTTAATAAATGCAGAAAAGCATTTGACAAAATTCAACATCTACTTACAATAAAAGCTCTCAACAAAGTAGGTTTAGGGAGAACATACCTAAATATAATAAAAGCTACATAACAAGCCTTCAACTAACATCATACACATTTTATGATAAAAGTGTTAAAGCTTTTCCTCAAATATTAGAAATTTGATAAGAATATCCACTCTCAAAAAAAAAAAAAAAAGAATATCCACTCTCTCTACTTTTACTCAACATAGTACTAGAAGTCCTAGTCACAGTAGTCAGGCAACAAAAAGTAGTAAAAGGTATCCAAATTGGTAAGGAAGAAGTAAAAACTGTCACTATTTGTGGATGACATGATATTATATAGAGAAAATACCAAATAGTCTACTAAAAAACCATTACAACTAATTTAAAAAATTCAGGAAAGTTGTAGGATACAAAATTAACATTAAAAAAACTGTTGATGCGATCCCTGGGCGGCACAGTGGTTGAATGTCTGCCTTTGGCTCAGGTCCTGATCCGGGGATCCTGGGATCAAGTCCCCCATGGGGAGCCTGCTTCTCCGTCTGCCTGCATCTCTGCCTCTCTCTGTGTGTCTCTCATGAATAAACGAAATCTTAAAAAAAAATGTATTTCTATAAACTAATAAAAAAGTAGGAGAAAGAAAAATTAAGTAATTCCATTTACAATTGCACCAAAAGGAATAAAACGCCTAGGAATAAATTTTGAAAAAGAGATGAAAGACATATACTCTGAAAACTATAAGATATTGATGAAAGAAATTGAAGACAACACAACAAATGTAAAGATACATGATGCTCATACATTGGAAGAATTAATATTAAAATGCCCATACCACCCAAAGCCATCAACAGATTAAATGCAATCCTTATCAAAATAACAATGGGTATTTTTCACAGAACTAGAACAAATAATCCTCAAACTAATATGGAATCACAAAAGACCCCGAATAGTCAAAGTAATTCTGTGAAAAATAACAAAGCTGGAGACACCAACAACAACTGATTTAAAACTATACTACAAAGTCATACTCATACGTGGAATTTAAGAAACAAGACAAATGAACACAGGGCAAAGACAAAGAGGCAAACCAAGAAACAGACTTTTAACTATTATAGGAAAGGTTACCAATGGGGAAGTTGGGGGTTGGGAGATGGGTTGAGTAGGTGATGAGGATTAAGGAGTGCACCTATGATGATCACTGGATGTTTTATGTAAGTGTTGAAACACTGAATTATACACCTGAAACTAATATCACACTGTATGTTAACTAACTGAAATTTACATAAAAATCTTTAAAAAACACACAAAGCTATAATAATCAAAACAGTATGGTACTGGCACAAAAATAGATACATGGATCAATAGAACAGAATACAGAGCCCAAATAAACCCACCATTATATGGTGAATTGATCTATGACAAAGGAAACAAAAAAATAAAATGGAGAAAAGACAGTCACTTTAACAAATTCTGTTCAGAAAACTGGACAGCTACATGCAAAAAAAATTGAGCCTGGACTACTTTTTCACAGCAATATACAAAAAATAAAAACCTCAAAATGGATTAAAGAGTTAGATGTAAGACCTGAAACCATAAAATTCCTAAAATGAAAACATAGGCAATAAACACTTTGACATCAGTTGTAGCAATATTTTTGGATCAACCTTCTCCTGTACCAGCATGAAAAGAGATAAAACAAACAAGTGAGACTTTAAGAAAGTTTTACACAAGGAAGGAAACCATAAACAAAACAGAAAGCTATCCTATTGTATGGAAGAGATATTTGCAAATGATATATTTAATAAAGGGTTAATATCCACATTTTATGAAGAACTCATACAATTGAACAAAAAAAATAGTTAAAAAATGGACAAAGAATAAACAGTTTTCCAAAGAAGATAAACAGACAACCAATAGGCGCATGAAAAGGAACTGGACATCCCTAATCATCAAAGAAATGCAAACCAAAATTACAATGATGTATCATGTCACATCTCTCAGAATGGCTATTATCAAAAAGACAAGAAATGTTGGCAAGGATGTGGATAAAAGTGAACTCTTGTATACTATTGATAGAAATATAAATCGGTGCAGCTACAATGGAAAACAGTAGAGTTTCCTCACAAAATTATAAATAGGACTACCATATGTCCTAGCAGTTCTACTTCTGGGTATTTATCCCTACAAAATGAAAACACCAATTCAAAGAAATGTATGTACCCTTATATACAATAGCCAAGACATGGAAGCAATCTAAATGTCATTAATAGATAAATGGATAAGAATGTGTGGTGTGTGTGTGTGTCTGTGTACAATGGAGTATTAATGGAATATTACTTCCATTAATGGAATATTACTCAGCCATAAAAAATTGAATGAAATCTTACCATTTGTGTCAATGTAGTGGACAAGGAGAATTTTATGTTAAATGAAATCAGACAGAGAAAAACAAAAACCATATCATTTCATTTATATTTGAAATCTAAAAAACAAAACAAAACAACAACAAAATCATAAGTACAAAAAACTGGTGGTTTCCAGAGAGAAGGGAGTGGGGGATGAGAACATAGGTGGAGTGGATTAAGAGGTACAAACTTCTAATTATAAACAAACCACAGTGATGGAATGTATCATGGAGAATATAGTCAATAATGTAATGATTTTATATTTGTGACAAATGGTAACTAGGCATGTGACTATTTTGCAAGGTACATAAATGTTGAATTGCTATGTTATACATCTGAAACTAACATATAACACTGTATATCAACTATACTTCAATATTTTTTAAAGAATTCCAAATAGAAGTCACAGAGATGAAGAATAATGACCCAAACTGAAAAATATACTAGGGATGCTCAATTGCAAACTAGATGAAACAGAAGACTGGATCAATGAACTCAAAGATCAGGCAGTGGAACTCAATCACTCAGGGCAACAATAAGGAATAAAAAAATGATAAAAGTGAAGACAGTTTAAGGAACTAATAGAACAACATCAAGGTACTGATATTCATATTACACTGGTCCCAGAAGACAAGAGACTGAGAAAAGTGCAGAAAATTTATTTTAAGAAATAATGACTGAAAACTTTCCTAACTTGGAGAAGGAAACAGACATTCAAATCCAGGAATTCCAGAGAGTTCCAAATAAGAGGAATTCAAAAATTCCCACAGCAAGAGACGTCATAATTAAAATGTCAAAAGTTAGGGGCACCTGGGTGGCTCAGTCAGTTAAGCATCTGATCCTTGATCTCAGCTCAAGTCTTGATCTCAGGGTATGAGTTCAAGCCCCACATTTGGCTCCACACTGGGCATGAAGTCTGCTTAAAAATAAAAATAATAAAATGTCAAAAGCTAAAGACAAGGAGAGAATCTTAAAAACAGTAAGAGAAAAGCAACGTGTCATATACAAAGGAATACTCATAAGGGTATCAGCAGATTTTTCAGCAGAAACTTTGCAAGCCAGAAAAGAGTGGCATGAAATATTAAAAATGAAGAAAAAAAAAATCCCAGGGAAGTATCTACTCAGAAAAGTTGTAATTCAGAATTGAAGAGGAAATAAAGAATTTTCCAGACAAGCAAAAGTTAAATGTGTTCATGACTACCAAACTGACCTTACAAGAGATGTTAATGGGATTTTCTTAAGCCAAAAAGAAAGAAAGAATGTTAATTAGTAACAGAAAATATGTGAAAGTTTAAACTTCACTGGTAAAGGTAGATAAAAGTAAGAGCAGTGGGTTAGTCATTTATAAAGCTAGAATGAAGGTTAAAAGACAAAAGTAGTAAACATAACTACAACAATTAGCTTAGGGATACACAAATAAAAAGATATAACATGTGGAATCAAAAAATTAAACACGGGGGGAGGGGAAGACTAAAAATTTAGTTTTAGAATTTTCTCAAATTTGAGTTGTTATCAACTCAAAAATAGATTGTTATAAACATAAGTTGTTACATGTAAGCTTCAAACCAACCCACAAGAAAAACCCTTGGTAGATACACAAATGATAAAGAGAAATGAATTAAGCATTCCACTAAAGGATGTCATCAAACCACAAAAGAAGAGAGCAAGAAAAGAAGGGACAGAAGAACTACAAACATCCGGAAAACAATTAGCAAAATGTCCATATGTACATACACACCAATAATTTCTTTAAATGTAAATGGACTATATTCCCCAACAAAAAGAGTGGCTAAATGGATTAAAAACAAGAACCATCTATAATCTGCCTACAAGAGACATCAGATGTAAGGACATACACAACTTAAGAGTGAAGGGATGGAAAAAGCTATTCCAAGTAAATGAAAATTAAAATAAAGTTGAGGTAAATGTATTTATATCTGATAAAATACTTCAAAACAAACACTATAACTAGAAGAAAGAAGAGTAACAATAACAAAGAAGAGTATTAAATACTGATAAAGAGGTCAATCCAACAGCGAATAAAATATGTGCCAAGACAGGAGTACTAAGTATATAAAACAAATATTAATAGACCTAAAGGGAGAAATAAATAGCAAAACAGTAAAGTTAGGTAATTTTAATGCTTTACTTTCATCAATGGATAGATAATTCAGACAGAATCAACAAGGAAAAATCTGCTTTAAAAGACATTAAACCACTTGGAGTTGGGCATGTACAGGAGAAGAACAATACACATTCTTCTAAAGTGCACATGGAACATTCTCCAGGACTGATCATATGCTTGGTCACAAAACAAGTCCCAATACTATTAAGAAGATTGAAATTATATCAAGCATACGATAGTATGGAACTAAAATCAATTATAAGAATAAACCTTATAATTCACAGGTAGGTGGAGATTAAACAACATGCTGCTGAACAACCAATAGGTCAAAGAAGAAATAAAAAGGGAAATAAAAAATATCTTGAAACAAATGAACACTGAAATAAAACATACCAATATTATGGGATGCAGCAAAAGCTATTCTTTTTTTTAAGATTTTATTTATTTATTCATGAGACCCACAGAGAGAGAAAGGCAGAGACACAGGCAGAGGGAGAAGCAGGCTCTGTGCAGGGAGTCCAATGTAGGACTTGATCCCAGGACTCCGGGATCATGCCCTGAGCCAAAGGCAGACGCTCAACCACTGAGCCACCTCAACCACTGAGACGCTCAACCACTTTTGCTAGGTATCCCAGCAAAAGCTATTCTAAGAGAGAAATTCACAGCAATAAATACCTATATCAAGAAACAGGGAAAATATCAAACAAATAACCATTCTCAAGGAACCGGAAAAAGAAAAAATGAAGCTCAAAGTTACTAAAAGGAAGGAAATAACAGATTAGAAAAGATTGATGACCTTAAGAACTGGTTCTTTGAACAGATAAAACAGATAAATTGACAGACCTTTAGTTAGACTCATCAAGTAAAAAAAGAAAGAGGGCTTAAATAAATACAATTAGAAATGTAAGAGGAGATGTTACCATTGATGTTACCATCAGATGTTATCTGATACCAGGTATACAAAAGATCACAAGAAACTACTATGGACAATTATACATCGACAATTTGACAACCTGGAAGAAGTGGATAAATTCATAGAAAGATACAACTTCCCAAAACTTAACCATGAAGAAATAGAAAATCTGAACAGACCAATTACTGTTAAAGAGGTAGAATCAGTAATCAAAAACCTCTCAAAAACCAGAAGTGTAGATATATTCCCTCGTGAATTCTACCCAACATTTAAAAAATAATTAATACCAGGGGCACCCATGTGGCTCACAGTAAAGCATCTGACCCTTGATTTCAGCTCAGGTTATGATCTCAGGGTTGTGAAATTGGGCCTTGCATCAGGCTCCATACTCAGCACAGAGTCTGCCTGAGATTCTCTCTTTTCCTTTCGCTCTGTCCCACTCCACACTCTCACTCTTTCTCTCTCTCTAAAATAAATAAATAAATCTTAAAAAAAAAAAAGAATACTTGTAATTCTGGTGTTTTTTTTAAAGATTTTATTTATTTATTCATTAGAGACACACAGAGAGAGAGAGGCAGAGACATAGGCAGAAGGTGAAGCAGGCCCCATGCTGGGAGCCCAATGTAGAACTCAATCCCAGGACCTTGGGATCACGCCCTGAGCTGAAGGTAGACCCCCAGCTGCTGAGCCACCTAGGCCTCCCATAAGAATACCAGTCATTCTCAAACTGTTCCAAAAAATAAAAGAGTAGGGAACACTTGTAAACTCATTTACCAGGCCAGCATTACCCTGACGGCAAAACCAGATAAGGATGCCACAAGAAATTACAGGCTAATATCCCTGTTGAACAGAGATGCAAAAATGCTCAACAAAATATTAGCAAACCAAGTTCAACAATACATTAAAAGGATCATTCACCACAATCAAGTGGGATTTATTCCAGGGATGCAAGGATGGTTAAATATCCACCAATCAATTAACATGATACATCATATTAACAAAATGAAGGATAAAAACCATATGATTATTGAAATAGATGTCAGAAAAAAGTATTTGAAAAAACTAAAAATCTGTTCATGATAAAAACTCTAAATAAAGTGGGTACAGAGGAAATGTACCTCAACATAATATGGACCATATATGACAGGCCCACAGCTAACATCCTACTTAATGGTGAGAAAATGGAAGCCTTTCCTCTAAGATCAGGAACAAGACAAGAATAACCACTCTTGCCACTTTTGTTCAATATAGTATTAGAAGTATCATCCAGTGCAACTAGGCAAGAAATAAAACGCAGCCAAGTTGGAAAGGAAAAAATAAGACTGCCATTGTTTGCAGATGACATGCTATTATAATTAGGAAACCTTAAAAATTGCCAAAAACAAAACACTATTAGAACTAATAAGCAAATAAATACGTTGGATAAAAAAGTCAATATTCAAAATAAGTCACATTTCTACACACTAATAAGTTACCAGGAAAATTAAGAAAAAAATTTTGTTTACACTTACATCAGAAAGAATACCTAGGAATAAATTTAGCCAAGGAAGTAAAAGACCTGTGCACTGAAAACTATACTACAATGATTAAAGAAATTGAAGACAAAAAGAAATGGAAAGATATTCCATACCCATGGATTAGAAGAACAAAAATTGTTAAAATGTCCATACCACCCAAAGCAATTGACACATTCAATGCAATTCCTATAACAATCCTGATAGTATTTTTCACAAAAATAGAATACTAAAACTTGTATGAAACTACAAAGACCCTAAATAGCCAAAGCAATCTTGAAAAATAACACAACTGGAGGTATCATGCTGCCTGATTTCAAGCTATATTACAAAGCTAGAGTAATCAGACAGTCTGGTATTGGCAGGCATATAGATCAGTGGAACAGAATAGAGAGCCTAGAAATAGACTCAAATTTTAATGGTCAATTAATCTATGACAAGGGCGCCAAAAACATGTAGGAAGGACAGTCACTTCACTAAATGGTGTTGGGAAAACCAGACAGCCACATACAGAAGAATGAAACTAGACCACTATTTTATACTACACACAAAAATTAACCCAAAGTAGATTAAAGATGAATGTATGACATAAGTCATAAACCTCATAGAGGAAAACATAGGTGATAAATTCCTGACATCAGTATTAGTAGTGATCTTTTGGATCTGACACCAAAAGCAAAGGCCACAAAAGCAAAATTAAAAAGTGGGACTATATAAAACTCAAAACCTTTTACAGAGAAAAGGAAACCATCAACAAAATGAAAAGGCAACCTACCTAAAGGGAGAAAATATTTGTAAATCATTTATGAAAAGGAGTTAATATAAAATATATAAAGAATGCATTCAACTCTAATAAATAGAGGAACTAAATAAACATTTTCCAAAGATGACATACCAATAGCCAAAATGTATATGAAAAAGTGTTCAACTTCTCTAATCAGGGAAGTGAAAATCAAAATTACAATGAAATATTACCTCATACCTGTTAGGATGGCTATTACAAAAGACAAGAAATAAGCAGTGTTGGTGAATAACAGGTACAGAAAAAGGGAACACTTGTGCACTGTTGGTGAAAATATAAACTGGTGCAGCCACTATCAGCAGGGAGGTTCTTCAAGAAATTAAAAATAGGACTACCATGAGATCCATCAAATCCACTTCTGGGTATATATCCAAAAACAAAAACAACAACTCAAAAATATATATGTTCACTGTACCATTATTTACAATAGCTGAGATATGCAAACAGCTCTTGTGTCCATTTATAGATGATAAATGGATAAAGAAAATGTAGTGTACCTATATAAAATGGAATATTATTCAGCCATAAAAAATTAAATATTCCCATTTGTGGCAACATAGACGGACCTTGAAGGTATTATGTTCAGCGAAAAAGTCAGACTCCACTTATATGTGAAATCTTAAAAACAAAACTAAACAAACCTCATAGATGCAAAGAATTGATAGTTGCCAGAGGTGGGGGCTGAGGGGGAAGCAAAATGGATGAAGCGGGTCAAAATGTACAAGCTTCCAGTTAAATAAGTAAATCATGGAAACTACTGTAAAATGGTGGCTAGAGTTAAGAATACTATATTAAACATTTGAAAGTTGCTAAGGGATTAGATCCTAAAAGTTCTCATCATAAGAAAAAAATTTTAACTGTGTATAGTAACATGTTAACTAGCCTTATTGTGGTGATCGTTTTGTAATATATACAGTTGAATCACTATGTTATATACCTAAAACTAACATAAAGTTAGAGACAAATTATACCTCAATAAAAAAAATAATAATAGTAGCTGGAGGACTTTCTATGTGTGAAGAAAGAACTGGACATCCAAGTTCACAAAGCTAATAGCACCCTTTTATCTTAATGCAAAAAGACCTTATTTAAGATATAGTATAATGAACCTGTCAAAAATCAAAAATAAAGAAAGAATCCTAAAATTAGCAGCCAAGGAAAAAAGATAAGCTACAAAGGAACCCGCAATTAGGCTATCAGCAGAGAGTACAATGACAATTTCAAACTGTTGAAAAATAAAAATTGCCAGCCAAGAATACTTTATCCACCAATGTTATCTTTCAGATATGAAGAAGAAATAAAGATTTTCCTAGACCAAAAAAAAAAAAAAAAATCTGAAGTTCACCACCACCAGACTTGCCTTATAACAGATGCTGAAATAAGTTGTTCAAGCTGAAGAGACTTATCAGTAACATGAAAACATATGAAAGCTTACTGCGCACTGGTAAAAGTAAATATACAGTCAAACTTCAAAATTTTTTTTTTTTTTTTTTTATTCATGATAGTCACAGTGAGAGAGAGAGAGGCAGAGACACAGGCAGAGGGAGAAGCAGGCTCCATGCACCGGGAGCCTGACGTGGGATTCGATCCTGGGTCTCCAGGATCGCGCCCTGGGCCAAAGGCAGGCGCCAAACCGCTGCGCCACCCAGGGATCCCAAACTTCAAAATTTTGAAGTTTTGAAGTCAAACTTCAAAAATTCTAATTCTGTAATGGTGTGTTAACCACTTAACTATGGTAGTAAGAGTCAAGGGAAAGCATATAAAGAATAATTATAGCTACGATAATTTTTTAAGTTAATATACACTATAGAAACAGGAAAAACATCAAATATTCAAAAGGGAAAAGTAAAATAGTGAAGATTTTGTAGATGATTGAAGTTAAAATACTCTCTGGCAAAAATGGGCTGTTTTACCTATTTAAGATATGTCTTATATAAGCTCATGGTAACTCTGAGGTAAAAACCTAGTGTAAAATGACAAAAAAATAAAGGGGAAACAGTATATCACTATGGATGTTCCTCAAGAAATTAAAATAGAACTACTATATGATCTAGTAATCCCACTTCTGGGTTTATATCCAAAGGAAATGACAACTTCTCCCTCTCCACCTCCACCCCATATATACAGTGGAATAGTATTATTCCAGGATGAGAAAGAAGGAAATCCTGCCTTTTATGATAATATGCATGGACCTTAAAGGAATACTGTTAGGTGAGATAAGTCAGACAGAGAAATATGGATACTGTATGGTAACATACGTCGAATCCAAAAAAACTAAACTCAGAAATATAGAGCAAAATGGTGGTTACTAGTGGCTGGAGGATGGTGGGAATGAGGAGATGTTGGTCAGGGTATAAACTTTCAGTTATAAGACGGATAAGTTCTGGGGATCCAATGTATAGTGTGATATTGTAGTTAGTGATACCGAATTATACACTTGAAAGTTGCTAAGAGTTTATATCTTAAATGTACTAGCTTTGAAAAAAAGAAATGGTAATTATGTGATGAGATGGAAGTGTCAGCTTATCCTACTGTGGTAATCAGTTTGTAACACATAGGTGTATCAAATCAACATATGCACAACTTAATTGTGCATTATATAATTGTCAATTATATCTCAAAGCTGGGGGAGCATAAAGGAAATACAATAAATATTATAATTAACTGTATCACTTTTCCACCATCTTAGGAATCTCAGTTTCAAGATATCTTTTAAGGATCTTCTTTGAAACAATGAAGCTATATAGTGCTAGATAACTGGAAATAATCACAACATTCTTAGAAGTCAGAATTGGTCCTAAATAGTCATCCGTGAGAGTCCTAACCCACAGGCAGGTGAACACCTGCACCATATAGAAATACTCCACCTGGGGCAGCCTGGGTGGCGCAGCGGTTTAGCGCCACCTTCAGCACAGGGTGTGACCCTGGAGACCTGGGATGGAGTCCCACGTCGGGCTCCCTGCATGGAGCCTGCTTCTCCTTCTGCCTGTCTCTCTCTCTCTCTCATGAATAAATAAATAAAAATTAAAAACAAAAAGAAATACTCCACCTGTTAAAATTCTAAGGTGGTATGTCCTACTGGTTAGTACAATTCACTAGGTAACATTATACAATCTCCTATCATAACATTGTGTCTATGAAACCAGGCAACAAAATGAAAGGATATCAAATGAAACCCACTGGTATAAAGATCACTAAGTTCACAATCAGGTACACCTGTGTTTAAAACCCAGTTCTGTCACTAGTGTGCCCTGGACAAAGCTCTTCCCTTCTCTAAACCTCAATTTCCTTATCTATAAAGCTGGGTAGCAATACCTACACCTCAGGAGTCTGTGAGGATTAAATGCTCTGTGAACGGGACAGGCATCAAGCCGGGCCAACAGCTGGTACCTGGAAAGCATCAGTGAGCATGTAATTATATTCTTCTACACATTTCTCCTTTTTTCACTATTTTTACATTATCAGAACAAGCAATTTCTGTCAGTCTCTTATATAAAAACAATTTTTAAAATTTCTCTCATAAAATTTTGACAACATAGACAAGCAGCCACATTCCATAAAAATGGGAAGCAAGCCCTGTACTAAATCCCAAAGTGGAGTTGGGGCCCCAGGACAGTCGTGTGTGAATGGGCCATTTTGAAAAGAAGGAGCTACTTTTGATTACTTTTTTTGCCCTATGGTCTTACTTTCATGCTGATCCGCTAAACATTCTTACACTATAGTCAACCAGCAGCATGTCAACATAGGACCTTTTAAAATGATGGGAGGGCAGGGTGGATTGTATTTCAAGAACATGCTTCCAGGAGCATCTGTTTCCTGCTCTTCATTCCACCTGCTTTTCTCCCAGCTGTGCTTCTGTCATGAGTGCACATGTGTAGGCCAGCCAGGCAGGTAATGGAAATGAATGAAACGGCCAGGTACATAGCAATAGAGGGTGAGGAGGGACAGTGGTGGACCGGATAAATGGAGGGGAGATGGGACGATAATGTCAGCTAAAATCTCATCAACTGCTGGTTCAGAAAAAAAATCTGTCATGGCACATTCAGGGGTTTATCAAACAAAGGTCAGGAATCCCTATTCTTATGTGGATACTTGGGATTTTTAAACGCAATGTATGATTCAAAATTGTTTTCAATATCATACTGGTCACACATCTGCTGATAGATGTAGCCCATTAGCCTCAACTTTGTGGGTTTTGTTGAGCCAAGTGTGAAGACAGAAGGGAAGCAATTTTGTACCACTAAAGCAAGTCTCCTTCAGCGCTATTCTCAGTCACTGCTTCAAAGACCATAGGCCGGCTGCTTCCTCTTTAAAAAGCATGGTCTTCATTTTTCCCAAAGCTTTTATATGATTCTCCAGGTCCGTAAGAATTTTTACTTGAATTTATGCTTAAGAATATGTCTGCTAGGGATCCCTGGGTGGCGCAGCGGTTTAGCGCCTGCCTTTGGCCTGGGGCACGATCCTGGAGACCCGGGATCGAATCCCACGTCAGGCTCCCGGTGCATGGAGCCTGCTTCTCCCTCTGCCTGTGTCTCTGCCTCTCTCTCTCTCTCTCTCTCTCTCTCTCTCCCTCTCCCTCTCTCTGTGTGACCATCATAAATAAATAAAAATTAAAAAAAAAAAGAATATGCCTGCTAAAAATAAATAAATAAATAAATAAGAATATGCCTGCTAATACCTAATGTGATAGCTGTTGTATAAGCAAGCATTGCGTAAGTGCATAACCTAATGGAAACCTCTTCTTAGAAGCAGGGCTAGAAAAATTTAAATCTAGAGACAGAAGTGTCATCCTTTCAAATCCCCAAAATCCGAACAACACAGGGATTCTCAGATGTTATGAATGCAAGAGTTATGTGGGAGACTGTGAATCTGTAGGCTTGAAATATGGCCCAAGAATCTGCCTTTTAAACAAGCATTCCTGTAGTTCTGAGGCCAGCAATTCCCAGATGACATTTTCAGATTGCACAATTTAGCTTTATCCTTGGAGTTGCCACTTCGAACACTTGGCCAACATCTGGAGCCCCAACTGGTGGGTGGAAGAGCCCTCCATGATCAGCTATTATTTATACTCTAGGACTAATTAATTCTCAATTGGCCAACAGCTGTTCAGCAGGAAGTTCTTATACAATTCAAGGATGAAATGAAGCTCTCCAAGTTGAACAAACTTGTACAGTGTTATTTCCATGGGGCATTTGGCCAAAAGGGTTTTCACGTCCCACTTTAATTATCCCAGCTGCTGAAAGTCTCCTCCCTGCTAGGGAAATGAGCGAGAACCAATAGATGGATAATAATCCTATCAAGAGCAATGATTAAAACACCAATGGATTATCTTTATAAAGCGAGTTTTGACCTAGTGGTTGAGGGCATGGGATTGGAATAAGGGAAAGGTGGGTTCAGTATCAGCCCTGCTTCTAACTAGGAAGCATGATGAATGTCTTAATTTCTCCAACTTTTGGTTCTCTGCTGTGGAAACTGGTAAGTCCTCTGTGAGGATTAAATAACATAAAGCAAGCAAAGCACTTAACATAGTTACTGGCCCATGGTAACTGCTGTATGTCTATTACATTTTAGTCAGGCCAGAAATATCTGGGTTCTTTACACTGAGCAAGGTCTGATTCCAGCTGCCAGGTTTATGAACATGAACAAAATAGACCCAGTTCCCGCTCTCACAGAGCTACTTTTCTGGTAAGTGCAAGGGAATCAGGATGGTTTCTCCAAAGAAATCAGCCCTTCTTTGGTTTCCCCAAAGGAATTGTTCCTCTTCTGTTTCCACAATATTTTATTTATACCTCTTTTAGGAAACTTGTCACAATCTACAGTGTAACTCAATGCTTATTTATCATTCTTTTGCTACTTGACTATGAACTTTAAGAGGACTTGTCAGTAATTTCAGAAATCTTTAGACCAGTGAGTGACTAAGAGTTGGGGTTTGTTAAATTTTTATTGGATTTACATTCACCAATGGTAAAGGGTGAAAATAAAAAAACTCATTGGGCCAATGTCTGCAGATACTCTTAAGAGTGGAATATGAATTCTTATGGTTTTTAAAACCTCATTGTCTTGCCTTAAAAACAAAGAAGGGGGGCAGCCCCGGTGGCTCAGCGGTTTAGAGCCACCTTCAGCCCAGGGTGTGATTCTGGAGACCCGGGATCGTGTCCCATGTCGGGCTCCCTGCATGGAGCCTGCTTCTCCTTCTGCCTTGTGTCTCTGCCTCTCTCTCTCTCTCTCTCTCTCTCTCTGTCTTATGAATAAATAAATAAAATCTTTAAAAAAAAAAAACAAGGAAGGGAGAATAACTTATCTGCCACCCTCCATCTTCCGGTTGACAAAGATTCGTTCCATGGAATACTGACTACCCATCCCTTCTGGGACCACAGGAAGGTTTTCCTGCCTCACATGCTTTAAAGAAGCCCCATGAAATCAGGCTAGAAGCTCTGTTAAGGTTTGTTCTTGTAAAATTGTTCTGGGACCACCTAACAGAGGTAGTTATATTGGAACAAATAGCCAGAAGCCCCAGATTCAGGTAATACATTGACACATTTGGAAGAGAGCCCCCAAGAGTTTAAATGAGTGGTAAAATACAGAATACTCGATTTGAGATCCTAAATTCCCATAATAATTCTTAGTGTGAAACTTTGCTTTCCAGGAAATAAGTGTTACTTTCTTCATGTTGTTTGAAAGGTAAAAGCAGCTGAATTTCTTTCCCAAGCCACCCCAGATGTGTTTAGATGGACTCTGCTGAAATAACAGAAAATGCCATATTTGCTTTTTTATACAAGCTGCATATGAAATGTCCCCTTCCTCGCCAAGCCCCCCTAATCATGATGAACACTAAATAAGGTTATGTGTGTGCACACACATTGCAATCTGGAAAGCTTCACAAATGTAAAACGATAACACAGTTTCCTCAGGAAGAAGAGCTATCATATTAGATGAAGATAATGTTAGCCTTTAATCTGAAAGTCAATTTCAACAAGATAAAAGGATATCACCCAGATAAAGTTGATTTCCTGGGGTAACTATTGCAAGTTTTATGAACTTAAAAGTTTAAGAGAATTTTAGCACTGAAGGCTTTCCTTGGTGAGACTCTGGAGCAGAAATAAGTTTCCACGATATTTTTGAAACTTTGTCACCATCAATGGTTTCCATAAACACACCCTAATGTACACAAGCAAGGACGAGGGGTATTTTCAATTTGAAAAACATTTACTGAACACCAGAGTCTATACTACATGCTAATAGCATATGGAGACATAATCCTTGCAATTATCCCTTCAAAGATTTCTTCAAGGAAGCAGTGAGTGGCATCTGAATTATACTTTGAAGAACGTGTGGGATTTTTCTTTGACAGGTGAACTACAGAGAATAGAAAAGGGTGTTCCAGAAGGAAAGACTAGCACAGGCAAAGGCAAGGAGGCACAAATTAGCAGGGTTGATTTAGAAGCTTGAACATAAAGCAGCAAAGGCAAGGTAGCAGGCAGAGGTCAGGACTAACCGTGAAATTAATAAGCAGTGTTGCTGGACATTCTTACGGGTCCAAGAGCAACCAAAAATTTCTCCTTCCTTCAGCATAATCTTCTTTATCTCCCTATGTCCCCCACAAATACAGCCTCTCAACAGCCTTTTGTGCTTTCAGCTTTTAATCAGGTCATGTGGTATCTTCATACCTCCACAAACCAGAGAGTAGAAAGCTGAAAAACATTTCTAGACAATAAGTTTGCTTATAGAGTAGAACCATTTTTTATAAGACTTCTGGTTATAGCTGTTTATTTGTGACCTTTACTGCCAAAAAACTGAACTGCCCCATCATGCCTTCGATGTCTCTTAGAGCCTGGATGTATAGAAAGAACACTGGGCTCTGGAAAATCATTTAGAAGAAAGAACCAGAGAACTCCAATGTCTTCAGACTTTTCTCTGAAAAAAGTCTGGGTTGCAGGAAGAGGCATTCATGGTCAAGAGTATTGGCAAAAGGGGTAGGTCCTTGGCAATTAGGAGTGAAGAGCAGCCACACGAACAATTAGTTTTCCTGGAATCTTTGTTGATCTTGAGTCAAAGTTCAGGGCAAAAAGTCTTCGTAATGGCCCAACGGTGACAAATGATTAAGAGCTTAGGTACAGATACTTTTGCTGTTAGGAAAATAACTAACTAAGTAAATAAATAGAATAATAATAATACAATTTATTACCCACTTAATGATAGTAATACATTTATCATGGCTAGAATTTGTAGAACACTTTCTATGGGCCAAGCTCTACCTTAAGCATATCACATGCATTATCTCATTTATTCTTTTCAATATCCCTATAAGGTAAATTCTGTTATTACCTCATCAGTGGATATTAAAACTGAATATGGCCTAGATTATAATGGCCAGTGAAGATTTCATTTGTTCTTAATACATTTCACAGCTCAACTGTAGATAGGTGAGACCATGCAACTAGTTCTGGCCAATGGACTCTAAACGGAAGTGAAGCATAGTTTTTTATAATTGAGCCAGTGAAAAGCCCATTTGTATTCTTCTTCCTTTCCCCCTCTTCCCCTGAACTCAAGTGATTAAGGAGGGTAGGAGTGCCACAGAAGCTACTAGCTGTTCGAACCTCCATCAGGCTGGTCACTATGAGGAACAGAGCCTTCTCATATACCTGGAATATATATGTCTCAAGAACAAGAGATATGCCTTTGTTGTGATAAGCCACTGAGATTTCAGTGTTAACTTATTACTACTGCTTAATCTAACCTGTCTGATAATGCAGTGAGGCCCCCAGAAGTTTAGTAACTTACCCTAAGTAATAAATCTAGTTAAATGAATGAGTTAAAAACAGAACCCAAGTTCCTGATTCCCAGGCAAGCCTTTCTGCTACACAAATTCAAATCTGACTTTAATAAGGGCCATAGCTTTTATCGCATCATTCACTATGTGTGTAGAAATGACTCCAAAACCTTTCCATGAAAGACCCAACTCATATGGGATGTCTTTCAAAAGCAGCTAATAGATTAGCCCTGACAGGGAAGGCTGGCTAGAGGCAGATGTGAAGGCTGAATTCCCAAGCAGACCCTGCATGTGACAAAGCTGAAATGTCACAAATATCAGAGTACAAGCAGAGGGATTGCCTAATAGCCTTACAATGTGACATAAATTTCCCGTAGTTGAAGGCCTGGCCTCAGGCTTGCCCAGTTTGGTCAGCAAACCTGACACAGATTCATTGCTCTGGATCTAATTTAAAGTATCCAACCCACAGATCACTTAAACCAGAAATCTAATTTGTCAATTTATAATAAGAGATGTGACTATCACATGGCTCACAATTATTTTGTTGTCTTAATTAATTAGTGAATATTGACAGTTGATACAATTGATCACTCATCCATCCTTGGATATTCTTGACCTGGCTTCCGGAATACATCACTCTCACTCTCTTGACTGTTGGTTTTTCCTGTCTCAGAGAAGCTCATCCTCAGATTCCTTTGTTGATTCCTCTTCACCAACCTATCCTTAATATTGGAATGCCCCAAGGCTCAGCTCCTTGAACTTATCTCTTCTTTCTGCATGTTCCCCTGATAATTTATTCCAGTCTTTAAGTTGTATCCACATGCTGATGACTCTCAACTTCTTATCTCCTGCTCTGACTTTAATCTTTAACTCTTAGCGGACTGTTTGATATCTCCAATGGGATATCTATTAGACATTTCAAAGTGAACATGTCCAGAGCTGATCTAATCTCCACATACAAACAAGCTCCTCCTGCAACTTCACCATCTTAGTTAATAGAACTCCATCATTAACCCACAACCTTGGACATCCTTGACTTCTCAATTTCTCTCACACACTCCACTTCCTACCTCCTAACAAAGTCCTCTATTAGTCCTTAAATATAGCTAGAATTCAACTACTTTTTACCACCTGTATTGCTATACTCACCAAGTCCAAGTCACCATCATCTCTTTCCCTGGATCATTGCAATAGCTTTCCAAATAGAATAGCTTTCACCTTGCAATAGCTTTCACCTTGGTCCTTTCACCTTGGTCCATTCCCTCGCTCAAACTCTTCCCAACAGAGAATTCAGAGTGATCACATTAAAACCTTTCTGAGAGAATAAACCTAACCAAAGAGGTAAAGGATCTATACCCTAAAAACTACAGAACACTTTTGAAAGAAATTGAGGAAGACACAGATGGAAAAATATTCTATGCTCATGGATTGGAAGAGTTAATATTGTGAAAATGCCAATGCTACCCAGGGCAATTTACACATTTAATGCAATCCCTATTTTGATATCATGGACCATGGACTTTCTTCAGAGAATTGAACAAATCATCTTAAGATTTGTGTGGAATCAGAAAAGACCCCGAATAGCCAGGGGAATATTGAAAAAGAAAACCAGAGCTGGGGGCATCACAATGCCAGATTTCAGGTGGTACTACAAAGCTGTGATCATATGTACCCAGTATGGTATGGGCACAAAAACAGGCACATAGATCAATGGAACAGAATAGAGAACCCAAAAATGGGCCCTCAACTCTATGGTCAACTAATATTTGACAAAGCAGGAAAGAATATCCACTGCAAAAAGTACAGTCTCTTCAATAAATGGTGCTGGGAACATTGGTCAGCCACGTGCAGAAGAATGAAACTAGGCCATTCTCTTACACCATACACAACGATAAACTTAAAATGGATGAAAGATTTAAATGTGAGACAAGAATCCATCAAAATCCTAGAGGAAAACAGGAAAGCACAGGCAACACCCTTTTTGAACTTGGCCACAGCAACTTCTTGCAAGATACATCTATGAAGGCAAGGGAAACAAAAGCAAAAATGAATTATTGGGACTTAATCAAGATAAAAAGCTTCTGCACAGCAAAAGAAAGTCAACAAAACTAAAAGACAACCTACAGAATGGGAGAAGATATTTGCAAATGACATATCAGATAAAGGGCTAGTATCCAAGATCTATAAAGAACTTATGAAACCCAACAGCAAAGAAACAAACAATCCAATCATGAAATGGGAAAAGACATGAACAGAAATTTCACCAAGGAAGACACAGACATGGCCAACAAGCACATGAGAAAATGCTCCACATCACAGGCCATCAGGGAAATACAAATCAAAACCACAATGAGATCCCACCTCACACCAGTGAGAATGGGGAGAATTAACAAGACAGGAAACAACAAATGTTGGAGAGGATGCGGAGAAAGGGGAACCCTCTTGCACTGTTGGTGGGAATGTGAACTGGTGCAGCCACTCTGGAAAACTGTGTGGAGGGTCCTCAGAGTTAAAAATAGAGTTACCCTGCAACCCAGCAATTGCACTGCTGGGGATTTACCCCAAAGATACAGATGCAGTGAAACAGCAGGACACCTGCAGCCCAATGTTTATAGCAGCAATGTCCACAATAGCCAAACTGTGGAAGGAGCCTTGGTGTCCATGGAAAGATGAATGGATAAAGAAGCTGTGGTCTGGGATCCCTGGGTGGCGCAGCGGTTTGGCACCTGCCTTTGGCCCAGGGCGCGATCCTGGAGACCCGGGATCGAATCCCACGTCGGGCTCCCGGTTCATGGAGCCTGCTTCTCCCTCTGCCTGTGTCTCTGCCTCTCTCTCTCTCTCTCTCTCTCTCTCTCTCTCTGTGTGTGTGTGTGTTACTATCATAAATAAATAAAAATTTATAAAAAAAAAAAGCTGTGGTCTATGTTTACAATGGAATATTCCTCAGCCATTAGAAACGAAGAATACTCACCATTTACTTCGACGTGGATGGAACTGGAGGGTATCATGCTGAGTGAAGTAAGTCAATCAGAGAAGGACAAACATTATATGGTCTCATTCACTTGGGGAATATAAAAAATAGTGAAAGGGAATAAAGGGGAAAGGAGAGGAAATGAGTGGGAAATATCAGAGACAGTGAGAGAACATGACAGACTCCTAACTCTGGGAAATGAACAAGGGGTAGTGGAAAGGGAGGTGGGCGGCGGGACGGGGTGACTGGGTGACAGGCACTGAGGGTGGCACTTGATGGGATGAGCACTGGGTATTGTGCTATATGTTGGCAAATTGAACTCCAATAAAAACATATACAAAAAGAAAGAAAAGAATAAAACCTTTCTCAGGGCACTTCACTTCTTTGTTCAAAACTTTCCAATGGCTTCCCATTTCACTCAGAGCAAATACCACTCATTGTAATGACCTTCAAGTTCCCACGCAAGTTCACTCTTCCCCATTACCTCTCTGATCACATTTCCTACTTCCTTTCCCCTTGCTCACTCCATTCTAGTCACTCTGGCCTCCTTGTAATGGAACAAGGTAGGACCATCACACCTCAGAAATATTATACTGCATACCTCCTTTGCCTGGAATGGTCTTCCTTCATATGTCCCTCACTCCCTCACCTTCTTCAAGTCTTTGCTAAATTGTGACCTTCCAAAAGAGGCCTTGCCTGATCACTCTACCAAAACTCGAGACATCTCCAGCATTTCTGATGCCCCTTCTTTTTTTCTCCATAGTACTTACCCAGAATTAAGGTACTATGTAGTATATGTATGTAGCACTGGAATTCCTGTTTCATTAATTCACCTCTATATCTCTAAGATTGAAACAAATAACCTTGAAACAGTAGATATTTGGCATTTATCTGGAATGAATGATTATTCTACAGTAGATCTATCCTGCTGAACTATGTTCAGGAAGTTGCTTAGTGAGTATGGATTTATGGGAAAAGGACAGTATCTGATGAGTCAAGTACTTTAATGACATCATTTTAAAACAGGGATATACCTGTCATAAGGACCAGAGTGCTCTGGACCGTGCAGCCATAGACTGTCCACTGCCAGCATTAGCTTTCCTCACCTACGTGGCTGATGAAATCATTCTCCTGACAAACTGAACTATATTTTTGTTCAAGCACACTATGGTTACCAAAAGCTTGTTATTCAAAGCCTGCTATGGTCTAGGTACTATTCTGCCTCTTTTTATTTTTATTTTATTTTAATTAGCTAACATATAATATAGTACATCATTAGTGTCAGATGTAGAGTTCACTTAGTCATCGATTGCATATAATTCCCAGTGCTCGCATCACATCATGTGCTCTCCTTAATGCTCATCACCCAGTTAACCCATTCCCCCACCCACCTCCCCTATAGCTGTTCTGTTTCCCAGAGTTAAGAGTCTCTCATGGTTTGTCCTCCCCTCTGATTTCTTCCCTATCAGTTTTCCCTCCCTTTCCCTATGATCCTCTGCATGGTTTCTTATATTCCACATGTGAGTGGAACCATATGATCATTGTCTTTCTCTGATTGACTTATTTTGATCAGCATAATCCTCTTCAATTCCACCCACATCAATGTAAATGGTAAGATTTCATCCTTTTGATGGCTGAGTAATAGTCCATTGTATACATATACCACATCTTCTCTATCCATTCATCTGTTGATGGACAATCTGGGCTTTTTCCACAGTTTGGCTATTGTGGACATTGCTGCTATAAACATTGGGGTCCATGTGCACCTTTGGATCACTACATTTGTAGCAAGTGGTAGAACCATGTGGAAATCCTCCTCCCTCCTCCTTGGAGGACCGGCATAGGCAGATGCCATAGGAGTCGACAAAGTGTGGAGACTCCAATGGGGTCATGTGCCTCAGTTAAAAACTCTTGGTCACAGGCTTGGTGAACAGAGTGCTGATAGAAACCAAGACAAAAGTGATTGACTACTTTTCTCTGAGGGCACACTGAAGTGTGGGGGCCATGATCTTTCCATTCTGGCACAGTAGATCAGTCACCAACATTTTCATTCTCATCCTCAAAATCAGCACAGAAAGCCTTCAGGGAACAAAAGCCACATAGAGCAATCCAGAGAGGCTTACATGAAACCCAGCCACCTGGCAAGGGCAGTGCACCTCCACCCAGGCAAAGACACCTGAGAATCAGTGCACCTGGCCCCTCCTCCAGAAGACCAGCAGGGACATCCAGCTAATACCAAGCTCACCAATAACACAGAACTGAAAAATTCCAGTGCTAAGTGAAAATAGTATATAGAATTCAAGGGTTTTTTTCTCATGATTCCTTAGTCTTTCAGTTTAAAATTTCCTTTTTCTTTTTTCCTTTTTTCTCCTTTCAACTAGTTTCTTATTTTATTAACTCTTTAAGACTTTTTAAATTTTCATTATTACATTTACATTATATATATATATATATTCTTCATGTTTGACTTCCTTTCATTATATTCAATTTTATTTTTGTATATAAATAATTTTTTCTTTCTTTACAATTTTGTCTTCTAACAAACAGACCAAAATACACCCAGGACCTGGTGTATCACCCTGTTCTGTCCACCTGTTTAATATCCTCTCTTTTTTTGTTTTTTGTTTTCTGATCTCTTCTGATTTGTCTAGTGTATATTTTGCTGGGTGCTTGGCTGATATATTTATATTCCTGTTCTCTTGTTCATCTATTCTTCTCTGTACAAAATGACAACATGAAAAAATTCCCAGACAAAAAGAACAAGACACAGTACTAACTGCGAGACTTAACAAATATGGATATTAGTAAAACGCCAGAGCTAGAATTCAGAATAACAACTATAAAGATACTAGCTGGGTTTGAAAAAAGCATAGAAGACACTAGAGAATCCCTTTCTGGTGGGGATCCCAGGCAGTTTAGCGCCTTCCTTCGGCCCGGGCATGATCCTGGAGTCCTGGGATCGAATCCCATATTGGGCTCCTTGTATGGAGTCTGCTTCTCCCTCCGCTTCTCTCTCTCTCTCTCGTGAATAAATAAATAAATATTTTTTTAAAAAAGAATCCCTTTCTGGAGAAATAAAAGAACTAAAACCTAATCAGAATGAAATAAAAAAGGTTATTAATGAGATGCAATAAAAAATGGTACTCTTATTCTAGGATAAGTGAAGCAGTAGAGAGAATTAGTGATATAGATATGATAAAATTATGGAGAAAAAAAGACTGAGGAAAAGAGAGATAAACAACCACTGGATCATAAGGGGAGTATTTGAGAGATCAATGATACCATAAAGCAAAACAATATTAGAATAATTGGGATCCCAGAGGAAGCAGAAAGGTGGGGGGTGGAGGAGAAGGTACATTTGAGCAAATTATAACTGAGAATTTCCCTAATCTGGGGAAGGAAACAGGCATTGAAGTCCAGGAGACACAGAGAACCCCCAAAATCAATAAAAATAGATCAACCACTCAGACATAATAGTGAAGCTTGCAAATGTCAGAAACAAAGAAAATCCTGAAAGCAGCTCAAGACAAGAAGTCCTTAACCTACAGAAGTAGAAACATAAGGCTGGCAGCAGACCTACCCACAGAGACCTGGCAGGCCAGAAAGGACTGGCATCACATTTTGAAGGTGCTAAATGAGGAAAAATATGCAGCCAAGAATACTTTATCCAGCTAGGATCTCATTCAAAATAAAAGGAGGGATAAAAAGCTTCCAGAACAAACAGAAACTAATCAACAAATTTGTAATCACCAAATCAGTCCTACAAGAAATATTAAAAGGGATCCTGGAGGTGAAGAAAGGGCCCCAAAGTAACATAGACCAGAAAGAAACAGAGACAATACACAGAAACAGTGACTTTACAGGTAATAAAATGGTACTAAATTCATATCTTTTGATAGTTACTCTGAATGTAAATAGGCTAAATGCTCCAATCAAAAGACACAGGGTATCAGATTGGATAAAAAAGCAAGACCCATTGATGTACTACCTGCAAGAGACTCATTTTATTTTTTAAAATTATTTTTTATTGGAGTTCAAATTGCCAACATATAGCGTATCGCCCAGTGCTCATCCCATCAAGTGCCCCTGTCAGTGCCCGTCACTCAGTCACCCCAACCCACTGCCCACCTCCCTTTCCATCACCCCTTGTTCATTTCTCAGAGTTAGGAGAAGAGACTCATTTTATTTTTCTCTATTTTTTATTTTTTTTAAGATTTTATTTATTTATTCATGAGAGACACACACACAGAGAGAGGCAGAGACACAGGCAGAGAAAGAAGCAGGTTCCATGCAGGCAGTCCAACGTGGGACTCGATCCCCAGTCTTCAAGATCACGCCCTGGGCTGAAGGCTGCACTAAACTGCTGAGCCACCCGGGCTGCCCAGAGACTCATTTTAGACCCAAAGACACCTTCAGATCACAAGTAAGTGAGTGGAGGACCATTTATTATGCTAATGGTCATCAAAAGAATGCTGGCGTAGCAATCCTTATATCAGACAAATTAGATTTTAAACCAAAGACTGTAATAAGAGATGAAGAAAGACATTATATCATACTTAAAGGGTCTATCCAACAAGATCTAACAATTGTAAATATTTATGTTTCTAACTTTGAAACAGCCAATTATACAAACCAATTAATAACAAAATTAAAGAAATACATTGATAAGTATACAATAAGACTAGGGGACTTCAACATCCTATTCACAACAATGGACAGATCATTGCTAAGTAGATCAACAAGAAAACAGGTGTTTTGAATGACACACTGGACCAGACAGACTTCACAGATCTATTCAGAGCATTCCACCCTAAGGCAACAGAATATACATTTTTCTTGAGTGCATATGGAGCATTCTCCAGAGAAGATCACATACTGGGTCACAAATCAGGTCTCAACTAGTACCAAAAGATTGGGATAATTTCCTATTTTCAAGAAACAATTCTTTGAAACTTGAACTCCATCACAAGAGGCAATTTGGAAGGAACTCAAATATTTGGAGGTTAAAGAGCATCCTACTAAAGAATGAATGGGCCAATCAGGAAATTAAAGAAGAATTTTAAAAAATTCATGGAAACAAATGAAAATGAAAGCACAACTGTTCAAAACTTTTGGGATGCAGCAAAGGCGATGCTAAGAGGGAAGTGCAAAGTGATATAAGCCTTTCTCAAGAAACTAGAAAGGTCTCAAATACACAAGCTAACCTTACACCTAAGGGAGCTAGAGAAAGAACAGCAAATAAAGCCTAAGCCAAGCAGGAGAAGAGAATTAATAAAGATTAGAACAGAAATCAATGAAATAAAAGCTAAAAGAATGGTCAAACACATCAATAAAACTAGGAGCTGCCTTGTCTATAGAATCACATTGCATCTTTTTTGTGCTGATTGGACAATTTTACTCTCAAAGAACAACTCCATTTGAAATTTCCAATTTTGAACTTTTTGAGAACACTACCCCTTTGTGAAGCAGGGAGAGTTCATGATTGAGTCTTTCACCTAGGCTTCCTTATCTGTCATCTGACAGAGATGGTGATGAAAAACACAGGTAAACTGGCACCCTTGTGTAGCATCATATCATCTCCAGAGTCAAATTGGTATTTGTACAGATTTCAAACAGCAGAGCATCTTACAGTCTGATGCTGTGCTTTCATGAAATGGGGGGTTGTGTGTGTGTGTGTGTGTGTGTGTGTGTGTGTGTTCTCCTTTCTGCCATTGTAGGAATATATTCAAATCTCAACCCTGCCTGCCAGTGACACTGTCTGCCCTAAACTTGCCATCCCATCACTGTCGTATACCTCTGGAATGAGACATCAATACACCTTGTCTACATTCTCACATTGCATCCTGTTGACAAGTCACTGAGGTCTGACTCTTTCTCTTCTTATACTCTGGACACCATTCATCACAAATGCTAAGGTCAATAATATCATAATTGCCAAATCCAATGGTTATTTTTAGGCCCTATCTACGCTGTATTCCTTTTCTGAATTTAATGCTATTTTTCTTTTCAATGTTCTGAATCCCCTTGGCTACTGTGACTCCACACTCATTCTCCTCTCATTCTCATTCTCCTCTCATTCTCCTCTCATTCTCCTCTCATTCTCCTCTTACCTCCCTATCCTCTCCTCTCTTTTCACCTGATAAATGGTGATCCCTATGATTCCATACTCAGATTACTGGTTGTTATACTCTTAATAAAATCGAAACTAAACATAGTTTAGATACAAAATTAAGAGAGAAAAAAATTTAGACATCATCAAGTAGCTACTTCATAAATATGAACTTAGTTGGAAACATTTTTACTCACTGAAAAAAGTTCTAAATGCATTTCCTACTCAGGTCAATTTTGTCTTAAAAGAACAAAAATGGTGGTTGGGAATTCTTGGCTGCTCATATGCTTCCTCTTAAAAGTACCATAAATGGATTTTTTCTTCATTTTGGGGGGAGAAATGGGTTAAAGAGAAATTCAATAACTAAGGGCCATTTCAAGGAGGTTATCAGGAATAATATGGAAACTTTCATCCTACAGTAGATGCAGCTAATAAAACACCCAATGAAGAACCCAGAATGACCAGTATTGAAAAGCTAGAAGAGCCTCCCAAGTCAGGATGGATCCAAAAACACAGCACAGAATGATTGTATCAGTTTTTGCTACGTAATATATAACACAAAATCTAATGTCTTAAGACACCAACCATTTATTTAGTCACAATTCTGTGAGTCAGAAACTTGAGCTTGATTCAATTGGGTTGGCTCATATCTGTTCCATGTGTTGTCATCTTTGCTTGCTCATGGTTTGCTAGTCAGCTGCTAGTTGATGGATTCCTAGGTTTGGTATTCAGTTGACTATTGGTGGGTACAATGGAAATAACTGGGTCATGTCATACTCATAGTCTATTAGGCAAACCAAGGTTTAATAGGGTACTAAAGTGCAGCAAGTGAAGGCAGGCCCCAATGCATACACACATTTCAAGACTCTGTTTTGCATCACGTTTATTATAGTCAAAGTAAGACAAATTGCTAAGCCCAGAGTCAGTGTGGATTCAGGGAGGGTGATGATGGTAGACATTTTAAAAAGAACACAGTGTTATTTTAAAACAACAACAACCACCCCCACCAGTTGAGAGTCCCCATACTATTATTCTCCTCAAAGTAAGTTTTTCATTATAAGGGTAACACCAGAGGAAAAGATTTCTTCTTTGTTCAGTTTTGCAGACAAATACATATTTAAAGTATTTCTTTTTAATTCTGGAGTGCTTATTCAATGTTTTTGTCTCTCTAGCATCCTTTCCTCTAGAGAACCATTTTCTCACATTCAGTGTTTCTTGTGGGGTTGTCAATTATAGTGCTAAATCCTAGTCCCTTCCACCCCACCCTCAGGTCTTAGATCTGGTAAAACTTAAAAAATGGTCCGGAAGTGAATACATGACTAACAGAATGAATCCAATGCCTTCTTTGGGAGTGATACGACAGTCTCAGGTTGATCCTGGTGTTGGGGGAGGGGTAGCAGGGGGAATGAAGCCCTTTTTCTTCTGGAGAGTATGAACCTGGAGCTGAAAGTCAGCAACCTTGTTTCCCAGCACATAGGAAAACCATTCTGCAGCATGAAACTATACAGAAAAAAATAGCTAAATACAAGGGAAGTAGCAACCCAGTGGTGCTGAATTCCAACTCTAGTTTGTGAGGTCCTGGTTCCTACAGAAATTCCTCCCATTCTGCTTTACCCCAAACATCTTTTCCTGATAAGTGACCCAATAAAGTCTCTTTTCCTTAAGCTAACTTGAGTTGTTTCCATCATTTTGCAACCAAGAACTCTGACCAATTTGAAGGCCTGTAATGGCTATTCAATAAACCCATCTTCTCATTCTAGCCCAATCACCATCTTCAGCTGCCAACTCTTGAATACTTCAAAACTTCACTGGAGAAAGTGCTGTCATAAAGGGGGCATGGAGGAGGAAGGAAAAGGAGCCCAAAGAAAATGAATGGACCACTGGGATAAGGAAACAGACAGGATGAAAAATTACCACTCAGAATGGCCTGACAGAAGACAAAGGAGACAGATAAATGGGAAACTCTTGGCAGCCAAGAAAGTAAATGAAAGGATAAGAAAGATGACATCGAATACTAAGAACAGTATTACCTGAAACACTCATAGGAGTAAGAACTCAGAACAATGGCTTTGGGGTTGTCAGTGGTTGTCTTTTGGAAAAATATACTTAGGATCATCATGAGAAAGAAAAAACAAAGGTAAGAGTGATGAGCTAGCTACTATCCGGCACATTAAAATGAAAAATGGGTTGTGAGGAGAATTACTTCTTGATAGAAGCACAACCCTGTTACTTTTAAATTTTGGTATTCTATCAAAAATCCATTAAGATGATATAGGTTTATCCTCACACAGAAGCTATATTTTATGCAGCTTTCCCGAAGGATCATATTGTAAAGTATAATCTAGGGCAATTATGTTCCAACCTCTGTTCCCTTTGGTATATAACTAAATTCCTTTTTGAGCAGCCTATCTTGTTTTCTAACACCACCCTAAATTTTTTCTTCCCAACTTTTATATCTATTTGACAATGTTTCTCACAATCTTAGTACCCTCACACTCGTCAACTACCAGGTCCAAAGCAATTTTTTACTTTTGAACACAAAAGTGTTCCTCGTTCCTTCCCAGAGCCAATGCATTTGCATTATGATACATACATGATACAAGTTCTCCGCCAAACTTATTTCAGCATGTGTACTATTTTCTGTGTGATTCGTTTATAGTGTTTTAACTAGGGAGAAGAGAGGGCTGTTGAGAAGCTAAGGGAAGACTTGCCTTACAAGCAGTTTAACTTAACAATCGCCAACCTACTCTCAGTACAGAATCTCTGCTATACTAGTATTCTATGTGAGCATGAAATAAAATCACGTATGCAAAAATGCTTTGGAAAGCAACTCTGAGTTGAAATGAGTTACAATGATTAATTATAAGGAATTTCCTACCTTTGTTTGTTCACTCAGTACAGTTTATTTCCAAGTTATATGGAAGTGTTTCATGACTAGTGACCGGCTAGATTTGGGGCACAAATGGCCCCACCTAATCTGTCCACAAGAGGTAAACCCTGACATCATGGAGATGTATCTGATATACATGCCCCAGCAGCTTCTTTATGGCTGCTTCTGGCAGGCACTTCCAGCATCCAGAGCTAGCTCCCTCCAGTTTTATTCTGTGCCCATTAACCCCACTCCACACACACTGGCTATAGCCTCAGGCATCCTGACCTGAAAAAGATACTTCTTCAATAAAATAGAGACATTAATATGAAAAAAAAAGAAATATTATAGAAACAAAGGGTGGAATGAGGGTCAACCTGGGACCTAAGGGAGACATGGGAGGAAACCCTAGAAGATAGAAAAGTTTCATAGAGTTGGGGAGAAGCCTGGGTCTAACAATCATAAAATCAGATTCAAATCGTAGCTCTGCTGCTTATGTAATGTATGACCAGGCACATGATAGCTGCTCAATAAAGAGTGGATAAATGAATAAACAAAGTTCACTTAATTTTCAGAGCTTCAATTCCTCATATGCAAGATTTGGAAGTAAATATCTACTTCAGATGGTTGTTGTAAAGATTAAATAAGGTAATGCGTAGTAAGTGAATAGAAGAGCATCTGACACAGAATTATTGCTCAATAAAGAGTATCTGCTAATACTACCATTATTATTATCCCCAAAATGATGACAGAAAACATATTCATGATTCCCTTAAATAGTTGACCCAGATGACAAGGTAAGTTAACATTATAACTGATTTATCTTTGATATAAAAGAAGCGATAGTAAATAAATTGCAAGAAACTCCCCATTTTCCATTTTTGCCTTGGGACAAAAAGGAACTATAAACCTAATCTGGGCCATTATGATCTTGTTGTTGTTGTTTTAATTCTCTATGAAATTAAGTCCACAATGAAAGAATGAGGTCTAGGACTCAGGAAACCAATGTTCAAGTCCTAATTTTGTCTCTAATTATCCTTTCTTACATTTTGGTTTTTCAGATGAAGAAGCTAGAAGCAGAGAGGGAAAGTGACTCCACAAAAATAGTGAATGCTTTCTAGGTCCCTTTCAGTGTGAATCAGTATATGGCTCTGTGAATTAGCCAAGGGCTGGTGGGAATCAACACTGATATGGTCTCCGGGTGCCTTTTTTTGCTGGTGACCTGTGAGAGCCAAACTGGTGAATCAACTGATATTTCATTTATTACAAACTCCATGTGGACCATTTTCCATCTGACTGCCTTAGGCTGTCAGTTAGTTTTTCTGGTTTACTTGTTTTGTTGTGGTTGTTGTTTTTTAAAGCACTGGTAGCTGAGTCTAAGGGGACAGTGGAGTCTGCCTTCCATAAGGAGTCATCACAAAGAATCAACAATTAAATCAGTTAAATGGTTTCCTGGTCAGAATAATTGAGAGTTTAAAACATTACAGATTCTTGGGGAATAGCTGTGAAGTTTCTGCTCACCTTCTGTGGTGTAGCCCAGAGTCAAGTATTTTTTTTTTTAGATTTTATTTATTTATTCATGAGACACACTAAGAGAGAGACAGAGACAGGGACACAGGCAGAGAGAGAAGCAGGCTCCATGCAGGGAGCCCGGTGTGGGACTCGATCCCAGGATTCCAGGATCACGCCCTGCATGGAAGGGAGGCGCTCAACCGCTGAGCCACCCAGGCATCTTGAGTCAAGTATTTTTTTAAAGCTTCCCAAATGTTTACAATGGACATCCAGACTTGGGAACAATTATCTCCATAAGGAATCATAAATTCAAATTCCTACAGGGACCCAGTTAAATCAGGTTAAAAATAAAGTTTTCTAGTCTATATTTCATTTTCCCATTTTTGAGATAGAAGTGCATTTAAGGATTGTTTCCCTTTCCTCTTACTTCCACTATAAGAAAATCAAGACAAAGAGAATAAATAACTGAAATTCAATTTTAATGCTGGGGATCAATAGGGAATGGTGGCAACTGCAGTAAACTGGAAAATTTACACTCCACCCAAGAAGAGCACCAGTACTCAGCCTAGATAATTGTCGCCTTGCAGTAATGCATACCCTGTGTAACCAGACCTCTTCATTCATCTAAAGGGCAAAAAAGTCAAGAATCTGAATTTTGATGTGAAATTTGCAAATTTCTCAATGATGGAAACTCATATGAATTATTTTAAAACATTGTTTGAAAGAAACAAAACCTATGTGCAGAATTCAAAGAGCCAAAAAGCCACAAGTTGAGGTATTTCATCTGGGTTCGCACATTTACCTCTTCCTATAACAGAAAGCACAGGGCAGTGGAGCCATCATCACCCCTAGAGATAGTAGTTCTAGATTAGCTTCCTGTTCTAGCACTGTGCAGAATTAGTCTTAGATCTTTTTGAGTCCAGATATCTCATCTATCAAATGGTAGCAAGAAAACTTGATGTACACAATTGCTCTGAGGATTAATGAAATTATAAACTGTGAAATGTTAGTTCTCATTCCTATAGTTAAAACAGAAAACAGAGTTGCATGCAGTAGAATGTTCTCAGGTAACAGAGACTGAAAAGTTTTGTCTGAGGGTTGATCTTAGGAAAAGAGTTCTGTGTCAGAGTTTTGTGTCCAAAAAATGACAAGATCAGAGACTTCAACTCAGCACGGCCTTTGCCTTTGGCTTGATTTTGTTTCCATCCTCTCTTTGTCAAATGGTGAAAGCTGATAGCTTGTCTCAGCAGGAACCTGCAAGGCTTGGAGGCTGGATTCCTCCAGTCTCCTGGCATCATCACCTGCCACAGCTGGAGGGAATGTGGACAGAGAAGGAGTATATTGGGAGGGCAGTGGCAGACTTAGAAGCAAGTGAGAGGATACAAGACCTGTGCCCTGAATATAATGAATTAAAAGACAGAGGGTAGAATTGGTGATGATTAAAGAAGAGGAGGCTCCAAGCCCAGAATGTCAGATTTAAAGCTATTTCACTGATGTGGAAAGTCATCTTGGCACCAGCTCATAAGAAGACGAGAGAGGCAAATATGTCATCAGCTAAGCCTTGCAGAAAAGTTTCAGGCCCCCAAATCTAGTAAGCACTGCTTCTGGTGGAAGCTGTCAAGTCAGACTGATAAACTGCTGAGCTCCTGCAGTTTATTGAGCCTGAAATGAGTGTAGAAGGTCAGATTCTCTGAGTTAAGTTATATTCTCAAATCTTCCAGCTGGGGAAGAGCTGGAAATGAAAAGCAAGGACTTGCCTTATTGCTGTTTTGTCTCTTCTAGAGGTGACTTCGACCAGGAATTACATGAAGTTTAACTAAAACAGAAGTTCTGGACCTATTTATGCCATAAACACCTTTAACTATCTGCTGAAGCCTAACAGACTACTTGTCAGAATAATGTTTCTAAATGCTCCAAATAAAATCCAATGACACCTACATTGACATAGAAATTATCAAAATATTTAAGATATTTGTGAAATACTAATAAAACTTCTTTATTAATGAACTAAATAGCTAGATCTAGGAATAAGTTAAAAAACTTCCATAATTAAAACAGTGATGCATAGCAACGAGAATCAACAATATGTTGAGATACCTGCGGCAAACAAAGGCAACTTCCAGTGCTCTGCAAAATGAGTCATAATAAAGATAGACACATAGTGTCACAGGGGAAGAGAAAGGATAATTAACTCTGCCTAGGGAAGGAAAAGCCAGGTAGAGGAGGGGAGGATGATGGGATGAGTAGGAGTTCCTGAAGAGGAGAAGAAGAGAAGGACAATCAGCATTGAAGACTGAGTTACAAGATGGGGTTGATGCTCATGCATAAGGATGTTTATAACCAGGGGTTTCAGAAAGGTAAAGTGAGTCCTGCTTGGGAAGTTCAGAATTTGTTCAAATAAGGAAATTTGAATCCATGAGAGATATTAAGGAGAGGTATAATGTGATCTGATTTACAGGTTAGTATATTAAAAAAAAAAAAAAGTAACTGGCGGCCATGTAGATTCCTTGGCAGGGAGTCCAGTGACAGAGTGGACAGTGAGATTATCAAGGACCAACCCCCCCTTAAACAGATGTCTATAAAGGCCCAGGTAAGAGAGGAGGTGGGACCAAAATTAGGAAGCTGTAAGGATGAGCAAGAGGAAATAGAATGTTGTAAAAGATTTGGATGTAGACTTGAGGAGTAAGAGGAAAGGAAATGTGAAAATAATTTCAGAGTTTCCAATGGGTGCCACTAAGAAAAATGGGGAGTACAAATATCAAGGTAATTATGCAGGTAAGAAAGATTTCAGACTTTCAAGTGCCTATGGGTAATCTAGGAACAACTGTATATTCAGTAACTAGAAATAAATGAACTATAAAAAAATGTAGTGATGAGTGGTAATGAAGATCAATAATATGTTGATATGTGTATCAACCATATTGTTATATGAAAATGCATGTGGTTTCTATTATTGATGAAATCATAAGTATTGCTGATACTCCTGTGATTTGTTGCCTACATTTATAATAGAAGGAAATTCTGTGCTTCAGTAAGAAGTTAGTAAAGATGTAATCCTTTTTCCTTCCAAGTTCAGAGATCACTTAGAGGGACAAAGCTCAACTTAAAAACCCTATTTATAAGGTGATAGAAACTCATTCACTGATCCCGCTCCCCCCGCCCCGCTCTCAGCAGATAGGCAAACACATGTAACTCTTTAAGTCCTTTACTTTAGAAAGCTACTAATTTATGTTAATCATTGACCGAAATATTTGTCAAGAGGGTAGATATCATCTAAATATATAAGATGTATTTATTTTCTACAAACTAAATTTCAAATTCAAGACTTTATACAACCAAGTTGGTAAGAAACCTCATGTCAGTCATTCTTGGTCTTTCTCCGATTCATGAAGCTTTGAGAATTTGTCATAATTTCTCAGTTTCATATCATCCAGGAGGAGAAATATAGGTTAATCATCTGTCCACACAGGCTACTCATGTTGTCTGCTGTCCTTCTCTGATGGCTCCTTCAGGTTCAGGGGTTCTCTGTTGCTTGAGACATAGGAATTTTTCTTTATGTCTGCCTACGTCCTTTCTCCTGAAAGGTACCTCACAGCTACTCCTCTCTAGAATCTTCAACCTCTCTATGATTGTTCTGCTACATATTTTATCCAAGGCCATAAAGCTTTGGACAGGAAAATGGGGGAAAGGGAAAAAAGGAACTATAGTAAGAAAGTTAACATTTAAAAATATTATTCACCACATATTTCTAAAATTACACTTTGGAATCAATTTCAGAAACAAATGAATGCATTTGATATAAACAAAAAAATATCTTAACTACACAGAAACTTTATGATTTAATCCAAATTATCATTACTTAATTTGTTGTCCCATCTTTTTCACCAGATTTTATCCCAAATAATTTTAAGCTATTGACAAAAAATAAAATCCATTCTCAACAGGCAAAGAATTGAGGTTCTGAGGATATTAAAAATATATCACAGGAAGGACTTTCTAAATATGACTTAAAACCCAAATGCAATAAACGAAAATATTGATAAATTTGACTACATAAAAAATGAAAGTGATATACATGGAATAAAAAACAGTATAAGCAAAGTAAAAATACAAGACACTGGAAAAATGTTTACAAAAAAGGGATTATCTCCATAGTCTCTGATGAACTTCTAAAAATGAAAAAGGAAAAGACCAATATCCCAATGAGGGAAAAAGATGAAATAGAAAAATATACAGGAAAGCAAAAGAAATACAAATGAACCTAAATACAATACAAAATTCCTAATCCCACAGAAGAAGAAAACAAATTGGAACTTCATTGAGAAATGCCCCCTTCTGACCACTATGGAGCATGAATATTGGGTTTATCCTCCTACACGACATTTAAAAAACATTAAAATTTATAATACAACAATTTTCAGGCATTGAATGTGCAACAGCTCAGGACAGTGTGGTCCCTAAGAGAATGAAACAAATGAGATGGGCTGTTTGATTGTCCAGGCTTACTGTTTGAAGAGAGCTTCCACGCTGTCATGCAGTGAGGAAACCCAGGGAGAGCTTAATAGTCTCCCTAAACTGAGAAGATGGAGCTGGTAGTCCTATAAAGTCAAAATGATTAGATTTCACAACACCACCTGTGCAAAGGGACCTACACAATTTCTGCATTCTACAGATGGTCCCCCTTAAATCTTCAGCTGAATGCTAATCAGTAAATTCATGTCAGCAAGCTACCTGAGACAGAGGAAATATTCACACAAAAGCAGCAGGGTTTCAGTATCTAGGGATCACATAAGGATGAGAATAGTTTATGTTCCATCAACCATAGTGGTAAACCCTATAATGAAGAGAGACTGGATAGAGTCTTCAGAAAAGTATTGCCTCTGGGGAAAAGTTATTCTGACATTAAAGACTGTTTTGCACATGCCTAATAAAAGTTAAAAGCAAGACTTAAAAGGAACTATTTCCAAGGAACATAACTGCATCCCACTGAAATACAGGAACACAAAAATATCCAGCATCCAACAACATAAAACTCATGGTGCCTGGGAGCCTATCCAAAAATTCCAGGCATGCATCAGAGGAAGAAAATGCAGAACATAATGTATCATAAATTACAAAGATTATAGAATTAGTGGACAAAATCATTTAAAGCTGTTATAACTATATTCCATTTGTTGAAGAAAATAGATTGAACTTGTTAAGACATATAAGATTTTTTTAAGTTTTTCTAGAAGAGAAAAACAGAATTAGTGTAATGAAAAAATTCACTAGGTGGGATTAACAGATAATTAGACACTATACAAGCAAAGATTAGTGAATCTGAAGACACAATAATAGAAACTACCCAAAATGAAAGAGACAAAATACTGGGAAAAAATTGAACAGAGCATCAGTGCACACTGAAGAAAATTTAGGCAGCCTAATATAAAAAGTTCCTGGGGCAGAAAAATATTTGAGAAAATAATGGCCCCAAATTTCCCAAATTTAATAAAAGCTATTAAAGCCTTCAACAAGCCCCAAATATAAGAAACATGAATCCTACACCAAAGTATATCACAGGCAAATGTTTAAAACCATGGATTAAGACAAAAATCTTAAATATAGCCAAGAATAAAGACAAACTATGTAAAAAGGAATCAAGATGGAAGTTATGGTAGAATTTTCATCAGAAACACAGCAAATCAGAATTCTTTGGGGCCCACAAGAAACCCATTTCACTATAAATACAGAAATGGGTTAAAAGTAAAAGGATGGGAAGACATATACCATGCAAACACTAATCAAAAGAAAACTGAAGTGACTATATTAATATCTGACAAATAAGATTTCAAAGCTAAATATTACCAGGGTCATTTCATGATACAGTCGTCGATTTGTCAAAAAGATATAGAATTCTAAATAAATATTCAGAATACAAGAAGTAGGGATACCTGGATGGCTTAGTTGGTTAAACATCTGGCTCTTTTTTTGGCTTAGGTCATGATATGGCTTAGGTGGTGAGATCCAGCTCCAATGGGATAGGCTCCACCCTCACTGGGGAGTCTGCTTCTCTTTCTCCCTCTCCCTCTGCTCTTCCCCCTACTTGTGTATGCTCTCTCCCTTCCTCGTTATCTCTCAAAAATAAATATATATATTTTAAAAGAATACAAGAAGTAAATCCAATAGAGCTCAAACAAAAATAGGCAAATACACAAAGATAGTTGAATAATTCATTATCCCTTTCATAAAAATTGTGAGAATGAGTAGACAAAAAAATCAGTAAGGATATGAAAGTCTTGAATGGATTATCAATTAATGTGACCTAAATTATACCTATGGAATTCCCAACCAACAACAGCAGAATACACATTCCTTTCAAATGTACATGAAACATTTGTCAAGAAATACAGTATTCGGGGTCACAAAATAAGATTCAACAAATTTGAAAGGATTTTAAACACGGTATATTCTCTGATCACAATGGAATTAAATTAGAAATCAAAAGAAAATATAATGAATACCTGCAAATCTTTTGATAATCCATCAGAGAAAAAAATCAAAATAGAAATTATTTTTGACTGTTAAAAATGAAAACACAGGTCATTAGAGTTTGTGGGATTCAACTAAATAAGTACATAGAGGGCAGCCCGGGTGGCTCAGTGGTTTAGCGCCGCCTTTAGCCCAGGGTGTGATCCTGGAGACCAGGGATCGAGTCCCACGTCGGGCTCCCTGCAGAGCCTGCTTCTCCCTCTGCCTGTGTCTCTGCCTCTCTCTCTCCCACTCTGTGTCTCTCATTAATAAATAAATAAAATCTTTAAAAAAAAGTACATAGAAAGAAATTCATAGGATTGAAGAATAAAGGTCTGAAATCAATGCCTAAGTCCTCACCTTAAGAAACTAGGAACAGGGATCCCTGGGTGGCGCAGCGGTTTGGCGCCTGCCTTTGGCCCAGGGCACGACCCTGTAGACCCAGGATCGAATCCCACGTCGGGCCCCCGGTGCATGGAGCCTGCTTCTCCCTCTGCCTGTGTCTCTGCCCCTCTCTCTCTCTCTCTCTCTCTGTTACTATCATAAATAAATAAAAATTAAAAAAAAAAAAAACTGACCCAAGCAAACTTTAAAAAAAAAAAAGAAAAGAAACTAGGAACAAAGGAGGCGCTTAAACCCAAGGTCAGAATAAAACAGGAAGTAATAAAGATAAAAGCAGAAAAGCAATAAGAGAAAAATAGGGAAAAACATTAACAAAAAGAAAAAAAACAGAAAACTGCATGTCAATAGCCCTCATAAATAAATATAGATGTAAAAAATTTCAACAAAATTTTAGCAAGTTGAATCTCAAGACATTTAAAAAGTACCACAAACAATTACTAAGTAGAGTGTATCCCAGAAATTCAAGGTTGTTTTAATATTTGAAAATCAATCAGTATCATTCACCATTTTAACAGTTGCCACATGATTATTTGAGGAGATACATAAAAAGCATTATTTGACAAAATCTGCAGTCCGTTCCTGATAAAAATTCTTAGCAAGCTAAGAACAAAAGGTAACTTCCTCCATCTGATAAAGGGCATTTATAAAACAAAAAACAGAAACAAAAACAAAAAAACACAACCCCACAGATATATTCACAGGTGACCAGACTCTCCATGTAAAAAAATCCTAAGAAATGTATTTTAAAATGCTTTAACAAAGTTGTAGGATATTTTGTGCAATACACAAAAATCATTTGTATTTCTATATGCTAGCAATAATCAGGAAATAAAATTTTTTAAGAGACTGTATTTATTTGAGAGAGAGAGTACAAGTAAGCAGCGGGGAAGAACAGAGGGAGAGGGACAAGCAGACTCTATGCTGAGTACAGAGCCTGATGCGGGGTGTGATCCCAAAGTCCTGAGATCATGACCTGAGACAGAATTGAGTCAGATATTCAACTGACTAAACCACCCAGGTGCCCCAGGAAATAAATTTTTAAAAAATATCTTAGACAATAGCATTTAAAAATATGAAACATTGGGATATATTTGGCAAAAGATGTATAACAGCTTTTTAATGAAAACTACAAAATATTGCTAAGAGAATTTAAAGAAGACATAATAAGTAGAAAAATATACTGTGTTCTTAGATCAAAGGACTCCTCATTGTTAAGATGTCAGTTCTTCCCCAAATTTATTGATAGACTGAATGTAATCTCAATCAAAAGCCTAGAAAGATATGGAAATGCAAAGAATGGAATATAGCTGAAACAACTTTGAAAAAGAATAACAGTGTTAAAAGATTTACACTTTCTGATTTCAAGACTTATTATAAAGCAACAATTATTATTACAATAATCAATATTATTTGTCTATACTGGATCAGTATAGACAAATTAAGAGAATGGAATAAAGAGTCCGCAAAAAAACCAGCACATAGTCAACTGATTTTTGACAAAGGTACAAGGGCAATTCAAATGGGGGGAAAGAATAATGTTTTCAGTAAATGGTGCTGGACAAATTAATTGGCTAGCCAGTTGTAAAAGAAAAAAAAAAAAAAGAACTTTAACCCATACACAAAAATGAACTTAACATTGATCATAGACCTAAGCAAAATTAAACCTATAAAATTTCAAAACGAAAACAAAGAAATTTTTAATAACCTGGATTTGGCAAAGATTTCTTAAAGACAAAAAAAAAGCATGAGCTTTAAAAGAAAAAGAATCAACAAACTGAACTTTATTGCTTTTAAAACTTTTGTTCTTCATGAATCATTGTTAAAATGAAAGATCAAACCACAGACTAGAAGAGATATTTTATATTCACACACACATAACAATGGACTTGTATGTATAAGGAAGACTTGCAACTCAATAAGACAAACAACTCAATTAAAACTAGACAAAAGATTTAAATAGACTACCAGGGAAGAGAGATTTGGAGAAGAAGCACGTGAAAAATTGCTCAACATGAGCAACGGTCTCACAGAGAGCAATTTCACACTAATTACAGCCCAGTCTTAATTTCCCATCATTGTTACTGATTGCCTACATGAAATGAATGTCTTAAATGAGCTGAAGTTCAGTCCCTGTTCCCTGTCTCAGCAGTGTCAAACTATCATTTCACCTGCCATCATTTTTATAAATCTGAATTTTCTTCAATATCTTCAATATAAGCTTTTGAGACCTTAACCCTGCTATTATCCTGGGAACATCAAGGGCATGCAATAAGATCTCTCTGGATTTCTCTGTATCTCAAGTCTCTGCAGAATTACCAGGATAATCACCCCCTTTTGCTGTGTTTCAGAAGCAGGAGCAGTCCTCCACCCTTGCAAGTTTGGTCCTTCTACTGGAGCTCAACCTAGTTCCTCTCTCCCTTTGCCAAGCCATCCCTCACCTCCACCCATCCATCATCACCTCCACTCCACTCTTCCTCTCCACAGATTCCTTCCTCTTAGTCTGTAAATCTTTCCACCCATAGATATGTTCTCCCATCACTGATGCCCCGCCTCTCCCAGCTACCTTCCTACATCTTTCCTCACTTTGGCTGAATTATTTCTTTCTCTCTCTCTCTCTCTCTCTTTTTAAAGATTTTATTTGAGAGAGAAAGAGAGTTCCAGAGAAAGCAGAAGCAAGAGTAGGAGCAGGAAGATGGAGGAGTAGACCTCTTGCTTGACAGGCATCCCAAAAGACATGGGGCTCAATCCCAGGACCCCACAATCATGACCTGAGCTGAAGTCAGATGCTTAACTGACTGAGCCACCCAGGTGCGCCCGAAGTACTTCCTGACTCCTTACTCTTCAGCCCAGAGACATTTGTCTTATGTACTTACCATTCTACTACCTCATGTTCAAAATCACAACCACGAGCAGAATTATAGTAGGATGGATCCTGAGTAGCTGCCGGTTCCGATCAGCTTACAGACACACCTGGGATTCAGTTACTGTCTCATTCAGTGAGAACCAATTCACTGCCTATGATGTGCCAGGCACAGTTCTGTATTATTAGTTCACAGATGTGCCAGAAGTAGCAATGCCAGAGATACAGCAGAAAACAAGACAGAAATCTCTGCTCTCTTTGGCTTACATTCTAGTGTGGAGAGACAAATCAAAAAGGAAAAAAAAAATAGTTAGGCAAGTATATGGCAGGTCAGCTATGAGAAATGCTATGGTAAAAAATAAAGTAAGGAAGGGGGTATGCAGTGCAGTGGAAGTGGGAGAAATGATGAAGCAGGATTTTATAAAAAAGCTTTAGGGTACAGTGGTAAGGCAAGAAGACTCTGAAGGGAAGAAGACTCTGGAGCCAAAAGACCTGGGTTCTTATCCCCATCTTTCCCATTTTCTGTGTGTCCTTAGGCAAGTCATTTAACCTCTTGGTGCCTTGGTTTCCGCATCTGTGAGATGAGAATGATGTTTGAATCTACTACATTAATGATTAAATGAGTCTGCGGTACATTAAATATTTAGAACAGTGCCTGAGTTCACAGTAAGAGCTCATAAAATGGTAGCTATTAACACTATTGTTCATTCATAGCACTATTGTTTACACCGCCCTCAGTAACCTGATAGATGCTATACGGTGTATTAAGACAGTATAAGATGCAAGCCTGACCTTTTAAGAAAGAAGGTAGGAGTGCACACCAAAAAACACAATACAGGGTGGTGTACAGCCTCTAATCTTTCAGAGGGGGACATCACACCCATATTGTCACTCTTTACATAATATTAAGATGCTCTGAAAGTATCATCTTGTCCAGGATCACTATTAATATCATGAGAAATACTATTGCCTCCATTACAGCTGCAGGAGGACAGAAACACATAGATATCACCTGAATCCCTCTCCAGTGCTTAGTGGCTTGCGGTCAAGTTCAACTGAGGTCAAGTGGCAAGTGGATTGGCTCAGAGTATGACCTTTGACACTGTGCAAACCTTTACTTGAACCAAAGACTGCTAAATAACTGTGTGACATTGGACAAATGATTTCACCTCCCAGAAAAGCTCAGTTTTCTCATGGGCAAGATAAGGACAATTAATCCTAGCTGTATCGGTGTCATGCAAGGATGAAATGAGAGGATGTATATAAAGCACTGTGCAAATCATTCAGCCCATAACAAGCACCCAATAAAACGGTAGCTTTAAAAGAAAACTAGACAAAGCAACACCTCTCTTTCGGGTCTGTCAGCTTCTACTTGGTGAGTACTTTGCATGAAGCCTCCAAGTCACCTTTAGATTCATGAGAAGACACCATACAAATAGAAAAGTATATAGAAATGAAATACCTGGGGGTCCCCGGGTGGCTTAGCTGTTTGGCACCTGCCTTTGGCCCAGGGCATGATCCTGGAGTCCCGGGATCGAGTCCCACATTGGGCTCCCTGCATGGAGCCTGCTTCTCCTCTGTCTGTGTCTCTGTCTCTCTCTCTATCTGTGTCTCTCATGAATAAATAAATAAAGAAATATTTTTTTAAAAAAAGAAATGAAATACCTGAGTCCATGAGAACGCATTCCTTTCAAACCAATACTTTCAAGAACTTCTCATTTGCGTGTAATCTATAGTGCCAAAAGACCACACTGTTTTTTTATAGAGATGAGTTTTTGTTTTTCTTTGAGATCTGCACTTAAGCTATGCTAGAGATTTCAAAACAACACTAATAGCTCTTTGTGCAAAAGATGAGCTCTTGAAAAGTTATGTATAAACTGGGTTTTGTAAATCATCTCAAAGTTTCAAAGAACACTTTCAACATATAGAATCTTGGGAGTGGATCCTTTCAAAAAAGCAATGGATTGTTGCTAGATTGACTGAGTGCATTATTTCATCTTCTATTATTGTGTGGATTTTCAAACATCTAGCTGAGCTGAAGTAGCACACCTGACCTGGGTGGAAGCCAGATCTCTTTCTCCAGGAGAAAACAGGAGAGATTGCAGGATGGTGGTGCCTTAGTGGGAAAATAAGGTTTGTTTTCAATGGCAGATTCAAAGCTTAGGAAATTCAACTTCCACTATTTGGGAGTAGCTGTTTGTAAAAGACTTTGTGGCTGGAATAGATTCTTAGAAATAGGCGTCTGCCTTGAGATTATAAACAATGACCTGGTACAAATTGCTCAGACTTTAGTACCCTGGAAATAACCTACATCAATAACTTACTCCTAGATTCCCGGACATGTCTCAGCTTGCAATGGAGAAAGACAGTGTGATTAGTACTATTTCCCATTCCTATTGAGTGCCTGTGATCTTTGTGCATTACAGAAGACTTCATGAAAGATGGCAATGCACTGGTTGGAACCATAGGCAGCAGGGCAGGAACCTAATTAAAAAGTAAGATGAAAGATGAGACCTGAGGTTTTTACCAAGTTCCAGCCAGATGTGAAGGTGCTGCTGCAGAAATGGATAGATAAGCAGAGCACACAGGAGATGTGTATTCAAAGTAAATTCTTCTCTAAGTGGCTTTTATGGTTTGGTTAAATGCAGTTGAGGCAATTGCCATTTAAAATAATCTTTGCCAGGGCGCCTGGGTGGCTCAGTGGTTGAGTGTCTGCCTCCGCTCAGGTCGTGATCCCAGGGTCCTGGGATCCAGTCTGCATTGGGGTTCCCACAGGGAGCCTGCATCTCCCTCTGTGTCTCTCATAAATAAATAAAATATTTTAAAAATAAAGATAAAATAATCTTTGCCAGATCATATTCTTATCATATGTTTTCAACCTGCTAAATTGGATCTTTTTTTTTTTTTTTTTTTTTTTTTCCCTAAGTCTTCTATAGGCCAGTCTAAACCCATGAAAGAAAAGGGTGGGGGACTTGACTGGGGAGGGCTGGATGGTTGAGGGAAGATACAAAGGAAGAGCATAACTACTCTCTTACACACTCGAGGACACCTGCTAGGTTGCACTCCATCATCATGTGTGGCACTGGACTAGGCCCTTAGAGAACCAAGATGACTCTTACTATTGGAATAATGAGGCACCTTCCAGCCAGTATCCTCTTAGAAATGGGTGGCTGCTCGGGCACTAGTTGCCCTAGCAACAGCCTAGATCATGTCCATGGGCTTTAGGGCCAGGTAGTCCTGGGTGTTTGGATCCTGGATCCTCTACTCACTAGCTGTGTCATTTTGGGCAGGTTGCTTAATATCTGTAGTACCTGCCCTTTTCTATAATACTGCAATCATGACACTATACATAGGACCTCATAACTCTGTTGTGCAACTAAAGGAGATAATATATACACAGCCCATGGCACATCCTGGCACAGGGCAACAGCTCTGCATGTCAGCAATAGGCATAGATGCCATTCAAGCCATGTCAGGGGCTCTTGTTCCATGGAGATGCTCCTGGCATGATTAAAAAAAAAAGAAAGAAAGAAAGAAAAGATAACAATCATAGAGCACTTACTACATACCAGGTAGGCCATGTTCTAAGTGAGTTACCGTGACTTAACTCACTTAATCGTCACAAAGACTCTAGGAGGCAGGTGTAATTGTTATGACAATTTTATGGACAGGGGAGACTTCACCCCAGGTTAGTCTACATATGAGAAGCAAAAGCGGGGTTTGTGCTTGGGCAGTCTGGCTCCAGAACCCATGCATATAATATCCTCAACACTGTGATGCTGTAGTATAATGCCATTAAAAAATAATAATAAAACAAAGTGATATCCATAAACATATGGTGGTCAGTTTAACAAGTGGGGTCGTATATGTGTCAGGTCAGTATATATATGCAAGTATAAATATTAAAACTATATCTTGACATACAAGGACTTGTACAAGTCAACCAGCAATTTGTCCGCAGCATCAGTGGTGATGGTTTCTTCAAACTACAACCTGAAAATTAGCAAAGGAACATCCCGGGTAATTGCCTATGGTCGCTATGGCATCAAGTGTCAACCACTGAAGTCACTGAAACCAGAAACCTATCAGTCACTTTGAATTCCACCCCTTTGAATGTTCTCATCCAATGCTCCAACATTCTATAAATCTATAGATTCTGATCCAAGATTTCTCTTGCATCCATTCTCTCCTCTTCATTCTTAACACCACTGTTTTTATTTCAAGCTTATCAATTCCCTTTTAGATAACTGGATCAGACTTCTAACCTTTCTCCCTGACAACAGTCTTGCTCAGTCCTACTGCCAAGAAATCTATTTTCCTTATGGTGTTGAAAAATCGTTTTAAAATACAAGTCTTACAGTTCATCCTCTGCATAAAGCATAAAGCATAAAGCATTCTACAGAATGAAATCCAAACTCCTTAAGTTCCTTTATGAGCTGACCTTTTCATCACTTCCTACTCCCTCAGATATAACCACATATACATTAGTAGATGCTATTTGCTCTGAACAAAAGCCGTATCTCTTCCACATGCCCTTCCCCATAGTTTCCACCTCCCATAACCTTCATTTGAAAAGCCTCTGCTCAGTCATTAAGTCTCAGCTCAAACATCTTCTCCTCTAGGAAGTCTTCCATGATTCCACCATGCAAAGTTAGTTGCCTTCACCTTTGTGCCTGTAAGAGCCAAATCGTAACTTTCCCCAACACTAGTATATAAGTTCTTGATGGCAAATGCTGTGTGTACACAATGTATTCTCAGCCCCAGAACAGTCTCTGGCACATAGAGGGAAATCAGCAAATATTTATTTTATTATTATAGCCTAGCCATATTGCAGTATAGTTGTTTGTTCATGTGTCTGCTTCTTCCACAGGAATGTTAGCTCCTGGGGCAAAGATAGTCTCTTTCGCTTCTGTATCCCTACACCTATCACAGTTCCTGGCAAAAAAGTGATTGCTCAAAGTCTGTTGAATGAATTAATGCACAGATGAATAAATCAATAAGCTCCACAGGCCTTTAGAATTTCCTTTGTCAGTATAACTCAAATCTATTGTTCTAGTGTTTAGAGGGAGCTCTCTCCAAAACCAAATCCAGCTGGAAGATGCCATTATAAAACAAACCAGAGGCCAAAAGGTACATTGGTTGCATGTGTCATGAACATAAATATTTATATATGAAATTCTAATTTTAATTTGGAAAAATAATAGCTTATATAGGATTCCTATTCAGTGATATTTTTTCATCTAAGGGAACTTCAAAGAGCTATGATTTGATGGGTGGTCTACAAAGGGCAGAAGTCCCATTCGACCGAGGGTTTATAGAGAACTTATTTTCACAACTGCTCCCAGGAACTTTTGCTTTCATTACATCATCTCCTTGTGAGGTGGGTGTTAAGATCACTGTTGTAGGATGAAGAAATGAACATAGAGCTTCAGATTATGGAATAAACTCTTGGTATAGCAGAACTTGGGATCCTATATTAGGTCAGGTGGACCAAATATGTCTAGTTATGCCCCTCAAAATCCAGAGTGACAGGCTGTCTTACAGAAAAGTTGCCCTAAGATGGGACCTCATCTCCTGGAAGAGGTCTTGGTTCATCTGCCACATGAATTTCTGCTCACCTTAGCACTTGAGCTGGTGATGAAAAGTGGAGTTGTTCGATTCCATTTACTTCATTGAGCATCTACTATGTTCATTCATTATCTACTGTGTCCAGCACATAGTGTGACTTTTGTAAACAGGGAAGGGCAAAATGGCCCTGAAAGACAATGTATAAGAAATTTGTATATGTAGCATACGATGCAATGATATAAGATGATATTCCTTACGCCAGTTACTGCCAAAATATTTGAAAGCCACTACCCAAAAAGATAGTTATTATGAAATCCAATTCACAGATGAAGAAACTGAGATTCAGAGATCCTAAATAATCCACCCAAGGCCACATAGCTAACAAGTGGCAGGACCCAATTTAACAATGTACAACTGTCTCTGGGAGAAGGCAAGCCTTACTAATGAATAAATGAAAGATACCGCCAGAGAAGAGACACACGTGTTAATAATTGAGTTTTTTTCATAACACTAGTTGAATGACAGTGTAATGCAACTTCCTAATTTTATTGTGAGACTTAACGTTTTCCAGACTTACTGATTTATTAACTGTCATAACCCTAGCCACAGTTTGAACTCCAGCTAAATTTTCTTTCCGCTTTCATCACTTCTAAGCTTGGTTGGAACGTTCCTGCTGTGGCTTCATTTTGTTTTGATTTCTCTCCTTTGTTATTCCAGGCACATCATTTCACCAAGAGGAGCTATAGGCTCCCACTCTGGATACCCCCCACTTTTCTGTGAGTTGCAGCCTTCCTGTGAATAAGCCTACCAGCCCACTGCACACCTATCTGTGTTGGCAGGCCAGGGTAGCAGAGTGTCTGAGTAGATAGATTTGCACATGAACACTGCACCTGGACAAACAGGATTCGAACTTGTTGGCTCCAAATGCAATATTGCTCTGCTGGATCATTTTACTGGCTACAACCTTGGTCATCTCACAGAGAAATTCTTTCCCAACTCAGTGTCTATAAAATCCCAAGAATGTCTCTCATTAGCAACACAGACTTCAGAATGCTTTTGACAAGTTAGAAATACCTCTAAAAATATAGCTTAATGATTTTATGTATGTTTCTTCTTGAGCCTCCACTATTTCTTTAAGACCCACAGATTTTTATTGTTTACTGTAGCAGAGCAGAGCCCTAATCTTGTCCACAAAACCCTTTGGCCTAATGAAAAATGAACAAGTAATAATACCCAAATCTAAAAAGTTGAAGAGAAAACCATATACAGTCCACCACACCCATACTCATAAAGCCAAGGAGGATTCCACTTGAGCGTTGGCATTATTTTATGGGATGGTGGAGCATCCTTGAATGAAGAGCTGTCGCAAAGAGATGGGATTATGTCAGAGTAGAACATCTGCTAATCAGGTTGAATTTACTTCCCATGTTGCTAGGGTACCAGGAAAAGTTTTGGTCTCTGCTATGGGGGGTAGTGACTCTTTCAGTCTTGCCTTCTCTGGAAAATATGGGAAGATATAAGGCGAGGCAGGATTGCCTACATAAACTTCCAGATGAGTGGGGGAAAAAAGTAAGGTCCCTTGCTGAAAAATAAAAATTTCAAAATGGTGGGACGCCTGGGTGGCTCAGTGGTTGAGCGTCTGCCTTTGGCTCAGGGTGTGATCCCAGAGCCCCAGGATCGAGTCCCACATCAGGCTTCCTGCATAGAACCTGCTTCTCTCTCTGCCTATGTCTCTGCCTCTCTCTCTTTGTCTCTCATGAACAAATAAGTAAAATCCTTAAAAAAAAAAAAAAAAAGAATTTCAAGATGGTGACAACAGAACATTAAACCAATCATGAAACTCTGAGACCACATAGGTCGAATATCCATGACACCCCCCTAAGGTTGAATTTTTAACACTCAGATGCCCTGTCACCTGAAAATTGGGACATTAAATAAAATGAACATTCCTCTAACTCTATCCCTTCCTACCATGTGTACACATTTTTACATGGACACTGTGCTTATCATGCTCCAATATGGTTACATAACATTTAACTAGCATTTAATATATACCCATTTCTGAACTAATCATTTTACATGAATTATCTTGTTTAATCCTGACAAAATCTCTAGGAACTGAGAAGTGCCATTCCATTTTGTGGATGAGGAAGCTACGTCATAGGGACAAGAATTTATTTGCCTAAAGTTATGAACTAGAAATTAGCATTTTAAGAAAATAACAAAGATCCAAGGGGAAATAAATGAAAGAGAGACTAAAACAACAATAAAAGATCAGTGAAAATAAGCTGGTTTTTGGAAAACACAATGGACAAATCTTTAAACCTACCAAGAAAAGAGAGGGAAGACTCAAAATTACCTTGATACCAAAACCAAACACTATTAAAAAAAAAAAAGCAAAAGAGAAAAAGAAAACTATAGGCCAATATCTCTGATGAACATGGATGCAAAAATCCCCACAAAAATATTAGCAAACCGAATTCAACAATACATTAAAAAACCATTCATAATGATGAAGTAGGATTTATTCCAGGGATGCAACAGTGGTTCAATATTTGCTAATCAATGTGATACATCACATCAACAAGAAAAAGGATCAAAACCATATGATCATTTCAATAGATTCTAAAAAGTCATTTGACAAAATATTACATACATTCATGATAAAAACTTTCAACAGAGTGGGTTTAAACTTTTTTAAAATTTTTTATTTGTTTATTTCAGAAGGGGAAAGGGGGAGGAAGGGAGGAGAAGGGAGAGAGAGAGAGAGAGAGATAGAGAGATTGAGCACACTTGTGAGCAAGTGGAGGGAGAAGCAGACTCCCCACTGAGGGACTCAATCCCAAGACACTGGGATAATGACTTGAGCCAAAGGCAGACATTTACTTGACTGAGCCACCCAGACGCTTCAACAGAGTGGGTGTAGAGGGAACATATCTCAACATAATAAAGACCATATATGAAAAATCCATGGCTAACATCACAGTCCATGGTGAAAATCTGAAAGCTTTACCTCTAAGATCAGGAATAAGACACGGATGTCCACTCTTGCCACTTTTATTCAACATAGTACTGGAAATCTTAGCTGCAGCAATCACCCAAGAAGAAAAAAAAGCCATTCCAATTGGTAAGGAAGAAGTGAAGCTATCACTATTTGTAGATGACATGATACTATATATGGAACCCCTAAAGATGGTATCAAAAAACTATTAGAACTGACAAAATAAATTCAATAAAGTTATAGGAGACAAAATTAATATACAAAAATCTGTTGCATTTCTATCCACTAATAATGAAGTAGCAGAAAGAGAAATTAAGAAAACAATCCCATTTACCATTGCACCTAAAAGAGTACCTAGGAATAATTTTAACAAGGAGATGAAAGACATGTAATCTGAAACTATAAAACATTAATGAAAGAAGGACGGAAACAGATGGAAAGATAGTCCATGCACATGGATTGGAAGAATTAATGCTAAAATATCTATACTGCTGAAAGCAATCTACAGATTCAGTGCAATCCCTATCAAAACACTGAAAGCTCCAGTGTAAACCCTGAGCTGGGGTTCTTGATCTTCCGTTATAAGTGAGCCACAAGTGACTTCCCTTTCCACCACCTCCAATGTAGTACATCAAGGAATATACAGATGAAAACATTCACTAGCTCCCAAGCCTCCACCTCCAATAAAAGATAGGTCTATGATGTTTGTCAATCAGTTCCAATGTGATGATTCTATCATCCACCCTTTAGAAAGCCAGAACATTGAAGGACTTCATCCTAAGCAGTTTGATCACAAGAAAGAATGGAGAAAATTCAATATGTTATTAATTTCTTAGACCTCTTAGGTATCTTGATAAGGAGCCCTGGGAGTATAAAATGAGAAGATAAACTGGAAGATTTTAAGCTACTTTTTGTACATGTGTATCATCTCGTAAATGAATACCAACCCCACCAAGCGAGAGAGACATTGAGAGTCATGATGGAGGTCCAGAAATGTCAACGCCTTGAAACAGCTGAGCAGTTTCAGAAACATCTGGAATGAGTCATTGAGATGATTCAGAATTGCTTGGCTTCTTCGTCTGATGATTTCCCCAATTCAGAAGCAGGGATGAATGTAAAAACTGAACCAATGGATGCTGATGATAGGAAAAATTGTACTGGACAGAATGAGCAGCAATGGGAAATTCAGGTCATAAGAAAGACCAGATTATAGAGAAAAATGCTGCCTGGTGTGTCCTAATTGATGAAATGAATGAAAGACCATGAAGGATTTTTTTTCTCTTTTCCTTTTCAGTAAGTGGCATATATTGGTTAATTTGCTCTTGGAGAGTCTCAAAGAGATATAACTAGAAGTTGTATAAATGGCTTGGCTCTAACTTTATCAATTATGAGATGTCACAGGCTGTAATTTCACTTTATGGCAAGCACAAGCAAATGAGTATATATGTATACATTTATAGTAATCACTTTAAAAAGCAAAGAATTCCAGTTGTGTAAAATATTCCTGATTTTGGAGTTGCGGAAAATGTTGAAGATATCCTCAGTAATAGCAAGATTTCATTTTTGAAAAGTAGATTTGTCATTTAAGAATGATAGATAAATAAAGGATATCAAGCTGGGAAAAAAAACACAACACAACAAAACAAAACAACCGCCAAAAGCATTTTTCACAGAACTAGAAAAATAATTGTAAAATGTGTATGGAACCACAAAAGACCCCTAAGGAGCCAAAGCAATTTTGAAAAAGAAGAACAAAGCGGAGGTATCATAATCCCAGATTTCAAGATATACTACAAAGCTATAGTAATCAAAACAGTGGGATGGTTCCATTAAAAAATTAAACATACAGGGCACCTGAGTGGCTCAGTCAGTTAAATGACTGACCCTTGATTCCAGCTCAGGTCATGATCCCAGGGTCCTGGGATCGAGCCCCACATTGGGCTCTGTGCTCGGCGTGAGTCTGCTTGTCCCCTCTGTTCCTTTCTCTGGCTCAGGTTTTTTCTGTCCCTCAAATAAAATCTTCAAAAAAAAAAAAAGTTAGGGATGCCTGGGTGGCTCAGCAGTTAGTTGAGCATCTGCCTTCGGCTAAGGGAGTGATCCTGGTCCCAGGTTTGAGTCCCGCATCAGGCTCCCTGCATGGAGCCTGCTTCTCCCTCTGCCTATGTCTCTGCCTCTCTGTGTATCTCTCATAATAAATAAATAAAATAAAATTTTTTTTAATAAAACCTTTTTTGAAAAAAGTTAAACATAGAAATACCACATGACCCAGCAATTCCACTTCTCGGTATATACTCCCAAAGAAGTGAAAAGCAAGGACTAGAAGAGCTGTCTGTATACCATTGTTCATAGCAATTATTTACAAAATGTAGAAGGAGGCCAGTGTTCACTGACTGATGAATGAGTAAACAGTGTGGTGTATACATACAACAGAATATTGTTCAGCTTTAAAAAGGAAAGAAATTCTGGGGCACTTGGGTGGTACAGTTAAGCATCTGACTCTTGCTTTTGGTTCAGGTTGTGGGATCAAGCTCTGTGTTCGGCTTGTGCTCAGTGAGGAGTATGCATAAGAGTCTCTTTCCCTCTCCCTCTGACCACCCCCGCTCTAATAAGTAAATCTTTTAAAAAAAAATTCTGACATATGCTACACTATATGGATGAACTTTGAAGACATTATGCTAACTGAAATAAACAGTCTCATCACAAAAGGATAAATAACTATGATTTCACTTATGTGAGGCCTAGAGTTGTCAAATTCATAAAGACAGAAAGTGGAATGGTAATTGCAAGGAGCTGTTGGGGAGGAAGGATGAGGGAGTTATTGTTTAATGGCTACAGAAACAGTCTGGGAAGATGAACAGAATTCTAGAGACAATTGGAGGTACTAGTTGCACGGCAATGTGAATACACATAAATGCCACTGAACTGTACACATAAAAATGATGAAAATGGTAAGTTTTATGTGAAGTAATTTTGCCGCAGTAAAAAGGCACATCTTAGCGGGGGGGAAGTGGCATTCAGCCTAAGCGTGGAGTATGGGGTGGG